>NC_134608.1:68180970-68308470 GCF_046129695.1 Lonchura striata | reverse complement strand
CCAGCTTACCCAAGGACATAAGATATTATTGCTACATCTGCTATTGCTGCACTATGCAATTTTCAGCTACTGCTTCACTAACTGCACGTAGTCATGTCCTTTCTCACGAAGCCATTCATCCACAAAACTCTCCACATTTCTTATCAGTCATGCTGTGACATTCAATAGCCCATTATCAGCAGATGTCTCCCCGAGGGAGGATTGATTGTGGAAGAGATAAGGAAAAACTGCCCACTTAACACAGGACAACTGCCATACAGATGGCAAAAAGAACACATCTTGCATTTCAGTCTGGGACAGGAGGACACAAACAAAATCAGCTGAGAAGGCGGCACTCTGAAAAGCAAACCAGAACTGACAGAAAATGAATGGGACAGAAATCAATAATTCTGATAGTTTTACTTATTATCAAAATAAATCACACCCACCCAGCCCCACACAATCCTGACCCCACACCCTCAAATTTGGATCTCACTTCTCCCGATCACCTTCCAACCCCATCTCATCCTGGAGGCTGAGGAATTGAGCAATTTTAGCATGGGACTGAGGTGGGAACCAGCCATTTTGAGGTAGGATTGAGTCACTTTGAGGTGACAGACAAATCCACTTTGGGTTTTGGAGTGCAAAGATATGGAGAATACTACCAGATATCCCCCAAGAACCCACAAATCCTCCAGAATATGTTCCCAAACAGTAAAGTCCACCTCAAATACCTCTAAAATGGTGGGACTTCTGACATCTCTGGTCAATACTCTTTTTAGTAATTTTTCATGTGTTTTTAAGTGATAAAGACAAATCAGAAGTAAATTAGGGCCAAACCAAAACCAGAGACCCCTTGAGCATCCCCTGGACACTGGACAAAACAAACTCAGCAGAAATCAAAGTTAACCCTACATAAAATGCCTTGAGGAAGATTTGCTCTTCCCACAAGTCATTTCTGATGGAAACACAAATAAATCCCAAACATGAATAGACAAACAACAGAAGCAATTCTCTGGCAATTCCAAATTTCATCAGTTCCAGCACAGCTCCAGCTCAGATGCTGGCAGGTTCCAAAAAAAAATAAAAAAACAAACAAACAAACAAAAAAAAAAAAAAAAAAAAAGGAAATTTGGCCCAATACAGATTATTAAAAGGAAGGGAAAGTTCTGTGTAGCTGTCACAAAGGTGACAGGGACCAAGGAAATAATGCTTCTCCCCCCAAAGCCCGTGAATTCAGGAGTTATTTGGGAATTTACCTACTTGAGCTGGGCTTATTGGTGAATGATCCTTGTCAGTCTTGCTGGTATCATTTGGTCCCTTTCCTCCAGTGATTTTAACAGAATTTTCAAAGAAGGAAAACAAAATATTTTCTTTACACTGGCCACCCACAAGAGCCATTTTCCTCGTAAGTTCTCCCAAAAGTCACTCAGAGGAAGCTCCATCCAAGCTTCCAAGAGTTCCTCCAGAAAGAGCCACAAACTCCTCAGAGGACAGAAACATGCTGTTGTCAAAGGCACCTGCGGTCAGACAACAGAGCCCTGAACTCACTGTGTAAAATAATGTTGCAATCTGGATAATAAAATTGTTAGAGAGATGCCTCTGCCCCAATTAAGGTGCTAACAAGACCAAATCCAAAGTGGATTTTATTGACCAGTAAATGTGAGGTGAGAGAGATGGAAAGAAAAAGAGGAGAGAGCAAGGGAGTGACAGGGACAGAAATCTCCCCTGGGGTGGGGCAAGTGTGACATTATCCCCTGTGTGCTTGGCCTTCCCAGGGTGAGGGTTTTACACCTGAGCCAGTTTGGGTAAGGGGGGTGGTGTTCACCCCCCACTCCGAGCAGGGATTGCCTCACTGTTTCAGGTTTCAGTGTCAGATGTAACCAAAAGTGTTTTCAGTCCCCATCTCCATAAGCTGTTATCAACAGGTGGGGCAGTGTTCTTTATCTCTTCCATGGCTCAGCCCTGATAACACCCTTCAGGGGCCATCTTCTCTTAATGGGCCATTCAGTGTCACTGCAGCACTGATAAAATTACATCATCCCATTGTGGGATGCTCCGCCCAGGGGAGGAACCAAGCATTCCTACCTGGATATAATCTCACCATTTGCAACACCACAACCACCTTGCCTACTGGATTCCCAGAGGACAAGAGCTCCATAACCACCACTGGACCTTCAGAGGAAGACCAGACCCTTCTACAGGATCACGGCTTTGACAGAATCACGTTTATCACTCAAGCTGGGCTGCAGCCACCATTTCATCAGACTGCTACCACCACCCTGAGCAACGGGGTGTCAGGGTATATCCTGACTCTGTCAGATTAAGCCAGTGTTTCTGTATCATTGCCTTGATCTTAATTTTCTTATTCAATTGTCATTCTGGCTTAGACTCTCTCCCTGGTTTGCTTTGAAGCCAGTACAAAATTCACTGTGCTCATCCCTTGTTTTCCTCCCAAAACAGGATTTCCCGTACCCAAACATTTGCCAGATGGAGAAGAAGGTTGCGAGGAAGAGGAAGATGCCCTGGTACACCGAGGCTGGTGAGGAGGAAGTCAGTGCCCCTTTCCCCCTCTCTCCTGCTCCATCTCCCTGCCCAGCCTGGCCCCCGGCTGCAGGACAGCCCCGCTGCCGGTGCCCTCCTGCCGGGGACGCACTGGGGAGATCTCCTTGCCCTTCCCTGTGACACGGAGGCAAATCCCATCCTCTCCTTGTCTTTCCTTCCCCAGACCAGGAGCTGAGGAATGAGACCAGGAAGGACAAATCCCTGCAGCAGAACCTCATGAAAGAGGCTGTTTTGAGCAACTCCACAGCGCAGGAATCCAACAGGGAGGAAAAGCCCCAGAGATCCCACAGGAGGAGGGGCTGCAAACCCAGTCCAGGATGCTCTGAGGAGGAAAGACCCACTCTGGGCCAGGAAGGTGTGCAGAGCTTCAGCCAGAGCTCAGAGCTTGTGGTCCCTGAGCAGCTTCATGATGGGGAGAAGCCCTACAAGTGCTTGGAGTGTGGGAAGAGCTTCAGCCAGAGCAACAATCTGAAACAACACCTGATGATCCACACCGGGGAATGGGCCTACAAGTGTGGCGAGTGTGGGAAGGGATTCAGCTGCAACTCCCATCTTGTCAGGCACTTACACATCCACACTGGGGAGAGGCCCTACAAGTGTGGGAAGTGTGGGAAGGGATTCAGCTCCAACTCTCACCTTGTCATCCACCAATGCATCCACACTGGGGAGAGGCCCTACGAGTGTCCTGAGTGTCAGAAGAGGTTTCACAGCATCTCTGATCTCCTCAGACACCAGCGGATTCACAAGGATGAGAGGCGTTACCTCTGCCCCGACTGTGGCAAGGGCTTCAAGCAAAACTCCCATCTTGTCAGCCACCAACACATCCACACTGGGGAGAGGCCCTACGGGTGTCCCCAGTGTGGGAAGAGCTTCACCCGGAGATCTCACTTGACCAAACACCAATGGAGCCACCAGTAAGGGAAGTCCTGAAAATTCCCCAGCTGCAGGAAGAGCTTTGTGCACTACTCCAGTTTCATCCCCCATTGTAGGACCCTGTTGGGAAGAGCCCTGGTGATCCATGTTCCCTGTGATACATGCTGGTGTCCTGGTTTGTAAGATAAGCTTGTATTCTATTTGCCATCTGTTGGAGACTGGGCAGGTTTGTTTTCTCTTCCAAGAACAATGGTTTGCTCCGAAGAGGTAATGGTTTGTTAATGGGCCATTGACTGACTCACTTGCAGGGCTGGTAAACATAACACCATCCCATTGTGAGATGCTCCACCCAGAGGGGGAAGCCAAGCACTCTTATTGTATAAAGTGGTACCTTTTTGGAGACAAAGCAGCTCTCTCTCTCTTTACGGGATTCCCAGAGAAGCAGCTCTCTCTCTTTGCGGGATTTCCCAGAGAAGCAGCTCCTTCGGCAAGATTCCCAGGGAAGTGGCGGGAGCGTGGTGAGGCGGCGGTGGCGGAGCTCGGAGGCAATCCTGGCGCAGAGGAAGACCGGCCCCACTGCCACCAGATCTTCAGAGAAAAACTGTACCCTTCTAAAGATCACCACTTCAGCTGCAATTCATCAGCCACTTCAAGAGGAGCAGCTATCATTTCAACCCGACTGCTACCAACACCCCGAATCCTCAGGTTGTGGACTTTATCACTAGTCTTGTGTGTACTGATTGCATTTGCCTTTTTAAATTGTTATCTAGTTTTCTCCTAGTAAAGAATTGTTACTCCCATTCCCATATCTTTGCCTGAGAACCTTTTAATTTAAAAATCCTAGTAATTCGGAGGGAGGGGGTTTACCTTCTCCATTGCACAGGAGGATTTTTGCCCTCCTTCACAGACTCCTTTCTTGTCGAACCAAGACAGCTGGGAAGACACCTGTCTATTTTCCTGCCTCTGCCAATGACCTGATATGGGATTGAAGGACATGAGGGTCTGGCCATGGCCCTGTCACTACATTCACTCCCACCTCAGGTCATTGCCAGGGTTAGGAAAGGGACTCTCTCTCTCTCCCTGAGGAGACAGGTGTACTTTCCATGCAGGAGGAAACACGTGGCCAGGAAGATACAATTGATGGTGATGTAGTTTTCCCTGTAAGTAGTTTTTCTTATCCCTTCTGTTTTCAATATATTTTCTGTTTCTGTTTGTTCCTTATCTTGTTGCTGTTCCCAGTAAATTGTTCTTATCCCAGGTAGGGATCTTTCCCTTTTTCCTTCAATGGAAGGTGGGAGGGCAACGAGCACCAGCAGGGTTTTAGCAGGAGCAGGAAATTGAGAAATGCCATTCTCAAACCCCGGCCTGTGGAAACCGAGCATCCCAGCTTGTGCCAGCCCTGGTGGCCATGGCAGCAGCCTTGGGAGCGGGTCCCTGGCTGGGGCTGAGGGAACCTCATCACTCTGGTGCCCAGGGACAGGAGTGGAGGGAGCGGCTGCAGCTGAGTCGAGGCAGGCTGAGGTTGGATCTCAGGAAAAGGTTTTTGTCCAGAGGCTGCTGGGGCACTGCCCAGGCTCCCCAGGGAAGGGTCCCAGCTCCAGGGCTCTCTCAGCTCCAGCAGCGTTTGGACAGCGCTGCCAGGCCCAGGCTGGCAGTGTTGGGGTGTCCTGTGCAGGGCCAGCACTTGGACTCGAGGATCCTGATGGGTCCCTCCCAGCTCAGCCAATTCTGTGGTTCTGGGATCCCATGAGCCTGGGGATGGGAGTGCCAATGGTTGCCATGGCAACGGGCTCCAGGCCTGAGCTGGTGTCCATGGCAACCACCCCTGGCATGGGGTCTCCATGGAGCTGCCCAGGGACTGACCATAGCAACAGGGGCTGGTGATGGTTGCCATGGAAACCGACCATAGCAACAGGGGCTGGGGATGGTTGCCATGGAAACTGACCATAGGAACAGGGTTTCCTGGTGATGGTTGCCTCCTTAGAATGAGATTTGTCACTGGACCTTAGAGGGGTTCCATGGGCACTTTCCAAGTGTCTCCAGGCTGTTCAAGAGCTGGAATGTCACACACAGAGACAGGGGCTCCATGGAGCCCTCCCAAGGGTTTCTGGGGATGGCAAAGAGCCGTGTGGTCAGAGGCAGTCACAGTCATTCCATGGTGACCTCCCAGGGCACCTTGGGTTGCAGAGGCACTGATCTGTCACAGGCACTCACGGGGGCTCCACAGTGACATCCCCAGGCTGCCAAAGAGCCGGGATGTCACAGGTACTCACAGGGGTTGCTGTCATGGGCAGAGTGGGAGCTTCAGGCAAAAGCTTTATTTCATTATTGGAGAAACTCCTGCTGAGTCATGAGATGGAGACACCCAGCAGCCACCATGGGTTCTAAAAGCCCTGCAGAGGCCCCAGACTTCTAAAATTCCTTTTAAGAGAGGAGACTGGGAGTGACTGGATCCAATACCGGCCCCAGAATTTGTCAAAGATCTATGTATAAATGATTGGACAGGTAGAATTGAACAATTTGTCAATGCAATTGGTCCCACAGGATTAATGATGGAATACCAGATATATTTATATAAATACAATCAGATCATGACTAGACAGTAAGCTCTTAACCAGAGTTATTTACTCCACAGTCCAGAATCTATAACAATTATAGGATATTCTGCTCTAGGAAGCAATTTTGAAGTCAGCAGGGCCTTGCTGGAGTGGTTTGAGCCCATTGCAGGCAGAGCCTCCTGCTCCAGCAGGAACTGCCTTTCCTGTGCCAGGAGCAGGGCAGGTCCCGCTGCAGGAACAGCCCCAGGCCAGCCCCAGCACAGGGAAGGCCTCAGGCACAAGGGCAGAGTGCCGTGCTGGGAGCTGTGCCAGGGACAGCCCGAGGCACCAAAGGCACCTTGGCAGCAGCAGCTGCTTGCAGGGCATGGCCAGAAGCCTCCCTTGGCACCCGGCCTGGTGGCCAGCGCTGCAGAGCTGCTGCCTCAGGGCTCATTTCTGGCTGGGCTCTGAAAAGCCACTTCTGCTCCAGGAGCCTGACTGGGAAGCCATTGGCCCAGCACCCTGGGGACAAGATATTATCAACAAAACTCTTCATGCCAGCAGAGACAAGGAAGGGGCAGAGGAAAGGGGAGAGCCAAGCCCAGGGGACAGGGCTGCCATGGTGATGGCTGTGAGGTCACTGCCCCTGCAGCAGCCTGGCTGCCCTCAGCAGATGTTCTGGCCAGAAGTGTTGTGAGGGCACCCAGCACATCCAAGAACCCACACAACAGGAATTCCATCCTTGGGGAGGGGATTTCACTGGGTCAGGTTGCACACACGCCCTGATTTTTGAGCATTTCTAGGATGGGAAATCCACTTCTATAGAAAAACAGTTGCTGTTTCATGCCACTCTCATCACTGTAAAATATTTCCTCCTTCTAAGAAGTTAAAATCCACTCTCGTTCAGTTTAGAGATATTGACCATTATTCTGTCACTGCTAGACTTGGGAGAAAATAACTTTGATAACTATTTTTCCATTTTCACAGATCTTGGGGAGGACCCAAATATCTCCCAACATGGGGTTTGAAGGCTTCATCACATAACAAGCAGGTAGAGGCTGCAGGCTCTGGGCTCAGTTGTATGCAGACTGAGGACAGAACAGGAGTAGCCTGGGAAGGATTGAAGGGTGGTTCCACAGATGCTGGAGTTTTATTTCATTGTATAAAACAGCCAGAGAAAGGAATAATGGCACCAAAGATGTAGAGTGCCCCTGCCCAATGAGGTGGGAATTTTACCCAGACACAGCATCCGGCGAGAGTATGACTTAAAGAAGATTCCACCCCTCCACACTGTGAGGTGTGCCCTGAAAGCCCAGGAAAAGACACTCCACCCTATCTGATCAAATTAGGAATGGGCCCAGAATGTTCTTTTTCTGTACCCTTATTGTCTAAAATTGTGCTGCAATGTCCCCACTGTAGTTTTTTCCATTGATTGTCCTCCTCAATCCACCCCTTTGCAGTCTCCTTCTCTTAATATTGCACCTTGATCCTAAACTCCACCCCTACCCTGTAATATAAAAATGTTGACCCTACCACCTTGTTTCTTGTGTTGATCCCTGGGAAAATGAAGAATCCTCGGTTTTCTACACCAAGACCTGTCCTGTTGCCTTCCTTTCCCTGTTGGTCATTGGTGTCTGCCTGAGGTCTGAGACTCTGGGGCCTGGGGCAGTTGTTGTGCCTTTTGCTGCAGCGGAACACAACAGTGCTTTCCTCCCTATGGAAAAGAACTGTCCTTATCTATGCAGAAATGGCTGAAATTTGGCTTCCAACTCCCAAATTCCCTATATCCAAGGGTTGCTTTCAGACAAAAGCTACCAGGAAAGCGAGGTCTGGCTGCCCTTGGCCTCTGATGTCTGCCTTTCATCTGCCCCTCAAACACCGGTGTTCTGTCCTTTCCTTCCTATGGAAAGAACCATCCTCCTCCAAGTGTCCATGTCTAAAATTGGGATTCCACCTCTAAAATTCCCTATATCCAAGGGTTGCTCCCAGCCAAAATCTGCCAGTACTGTCAAGTTTGGCTCCCCTTGGCCTCTGGTGGCTGCCCCCACCACACTGGGGCTCGGTTCTTTCCTTCCCATGGAGATCACTGTGACACTGTGGGCACCTCATGGAACCAAGGGGATCATTGTGGCACCTCAGGGCTACCTGGAAGCAAGGGACCATTGGGACACTGTGGGGCCCCATGGAAGCGAGAGAACATGGACCAGGTCTGGCTGGCTTGGCTTGCCAGGGGCCACCTGACAGGTCTGGCTGATGTTGGAATGCCAAGGGCTGCTTCTCATCAGCTCCTGGAGCAAAGGGGCTATGTGCTTTCCTTGCTATAGAAAAGAACTGTCTGTGTTCAGATGCCCATTGCCAAAGCTGGTATTCTCCCTAAACAATTTCCTGTATGCAAGAGTATGTCTTAGGAAAAAGACAGCCAGCTCTGGCTGGCCTTCCACTGTGGCGGTCACCTTTCATCTGCCCCTGAAAACCTGGGGCTCTGTTCCTTCATTCCTGTGGAAAAGAAATGGTCTTCTTGTCCATGGTCCATGGCCAAAATTATAATGTGGCCTCCTAAAGTCCGTATATCCAAGGTTTGCTCCCAGACAAAAGTAGCCAGGACAGACAGGATGGGTTAGCCCCATCCTCTGGTAATTTTCATAGACCATGAGCTTAATATTTTTTATTAGAAAACACCTTGGAGAGGGCCCAGGGATCTCCCAATGAGAGGTTTTGGGGGCTTGGGCACATGACCGCTACATATGGACAAGTTACAGATGAGAAAGCCTGGCTGGGTCTCTGTCCCTTCTGGCCCCACAGAGGTGCCGAGGCCGGCCCAGCCCCGTCTCGGCCGTGGGGCCGGGCGGCTCCTGCCGTGGGGCCGGGCCCCTTCCCAGGGAGCCGCCAGGCGCCATCGGCTGCCGGGCAGGGCAGGGGAGGCCGCGGGGCCGAGGCCGGGCCGTGGCTGCGGGTGCTGACATCTGGCCCTGCCGAGCCCTGCCCCGCCGCCAGCCCGGGCCCGGCCAGGATCCGCCGGGCCCCAGGAGCAGCCCCGGGCCGGGCCGGCTCGGCCAAGGCTCTGCCGCCCTTGGGCTTCGCCCGCAGCCGGTGGGCAGGGCAGGAGAAGCCATCGGCCCCGGCCGTGCTGCTGCTGGGCTCTGGCCTGGCTGCTGAGATCCTGGCCCTGCCCCAGCGCGGCCCAGCCTGACACAGCCCCAGCGCAGCCGCTGCAGAAACCTCCATGGCAAAACAGCTCCGGCCGCAAGCACCGAGCCCAGCCGGGCTCACGGAACCATCTTCAGCCCCGGGAGATATTGACTCTGCCAGTGCTGCCATCCTCCCTCCAGTGAGAGAAAAGGACACAGGGCAGGCACACAGAGGAGCAACATGAACACACCGAGGGCAGGGAAGGGGAAGTTGAGTCCCAGATGGGAGGGATAAGAAGATGCCTTGATCTTGGGGCTGGAATACTCTGCTAAAGCTGTGGAGAAGGATGTCATTGATACATCAGACTCTCTTTTTCCCTGTAAGGCATTGAAAACATGGAGAGATGACTTGTTTCAGCAAAGGCCTCCATGCTAAAGTAAGCAAATGTTGCAGTAGCTGTGAACCCATGAGAGGTTTGAACAGAGAAAGGGAGAACAGTGATGAGACCCTGTGCCTTCAGGGAGAGAAGAAGACCTCTGTTCCCAAAGATGAAGATGATTTTAGAAAGAGATTAAGAGAACCGTTGCTCTTAAACAGCTCATCTCAAAATTAATACCCCATAAGCTGACAAGGGCCATAAGCACATCTGTGGGAAAATATGGGAGGGAGTTCATGATTGCAGATTTCTCCAGGCAGCTGCTATTTGTGGAAATGAAAAGCCATGAGATAACTGTTTTCTTGTGTAGAAGTGTCCATAACATTAACAAGAGGAACTTCTCTGCCTAAGTGCAGTGAAGAAAGACTATTTTAGAGATGGTAAACTGACTGAAAATTTTAGGTTTTGTCTCTTTACATTGTCAGGTTGTATGGAGAGAGGAAGTGTTCTGAAAGTTTTGTTCTGATTCTTATTACTCTTTCTTTAGTTATTGTTAATACAATTTTATTTATAACCTTTTAAAATTTTGAAAACACTTTGCCTTTCTCCTAATCCTATCTCACAGCAGGAAATGAGTAAGTAAATTCTCATGAGTGCACTAGTAATTAGCCAGCAATGAACCCACCACACTAATTGAAGCATTGGCCGAGAAATCTCAAAATGATGAACCAAAACAACTACAGAAACTTCCTGACAAACTGCACGAGAGCAGAGAGAAATCGAGGCACAGCCATAGTTTGTCAGGACTTGCTTGATCCTAATGAGCCCCGTGGTGCCTTTGGAGCTGAGCCCTGGAACCTCAGAGCCTGAGAGGAGATTGCACAAACCTTTCCAGGAGTCAAAGTCAGAGGAAAACCCCAAAGTGGTTGGAGTCTAAAGCATTATTGGGAACCACAAAGGTCCATCTATACCACAGGCTCCTCATGGACTCCTTGGAGGAGAGAACTGGAGGCCAGGATGGCACAAGACCCTCTCAGAGACTGAAAATGGCACAAAGAACTCTCAATGTGGAAAGGAAAATCCAAAGTACCTTACAAAAGTTAAGAATCTCAAAGTATTCATGAGCCCCACTGAGTGTCAGTACAAAGCTCTCAAGGGACTCATTAAAGCAGATAATTGGGGAAATGATTGCACAAACCTCTCACAGTCTGTATCAAAAGGCAAACACCAAGTACCTTAAAAGAAATGAAGTACCATGAAGCATTAATGGTCCCCACTGAGTGTTGTTCCTGACAAAGCCTCTCCAGGGACTAATTACAGCAGATAATTGGAGGCCAGGATTGCAGAAACCTCTCAGAGACTCCAAGGCAAAAGCAAAAGCCAAAGTCCTTTGAAAAACCTGCAGTCTCTGGGAGCATGAAGGAGCCCCCGGGGCCATTCCTGACACAGGCTCCCCAGGGACTCCTTCCAGCAGATCCTTGAGGCCACTGGGATGTGGGCCAGGGGGGATGCTGAGGGCAGGAGCAGGGGCTGACAGTGCCCAGCCTGGCTGGGGCTGTGCCAGGAGGCCCCAGGGCCTCAGGACAAGGTGTCTCCTCACAGCCCTTGGTGGCACAGACCCTGCTGTGCCCCAGGGCACCAAGACTTGGCTTCTTTTTTTTCCCACCTGTCATCAGTGCCTCCAGTTCTCTGATCTGCCTGGGACCTGGGGACACTTTCTCAGTCGTGTCCCTCAGTGGGACCTATTAAAAGTCTAAGAAACTTTGGAGTTGGATTGTGACTTGGAGCTCTGGAGAGGTTTCTGCAGCTCCCTCTCAGGGCCTGATGTTCAGGGCCTGAGCACAAAGCCCCAGAGGGTCATTAAAGTCCTTGTGCTGTGTCTGTGCTGCTGAGCTGGGCCGGGCTCCTGGCACAGAGGGTGATCCTGGCAACCAAGCAGAGCTTCAAAAGCACATTTCTCTTGCTGAGCAGCTCTTCTTCCAGCCCAGCAGGGCTGGGGCACTGCCTGCAGCCAGCGCGGGCACAGCACAGAGGCACAGAGAGCTTCAATCAGTCAGGGCTGGGAAGGGGCTGAGAAGTGCCTGGGGCAGAATCACTGCCAGCCCTTGGCACAGGAACCTCTGGCTGCAGGGCAATGCAGCTGCAGCTCCTGGAGAGATCTCCTAAAGCTGGAACATGCCAATGCCCACAGACCCTGTGAGTGCATTCTCTGCTCATCTCCTGTGCAGAGCAGCCAGGGGTGCCCAGGGCTGTCCTGCAGAGCAGGGTCCTGCAGCCCAGGGCGCTGTGCTGGGCCAGGGACTCTGCTGCCTGCCAGGGACAGCTCTCAGCCGGCCCTGGAGCTGCTCCCAGCGCTGGCCAGGAGCTGTGGGGGGAAGGAGCCACCCTGAGCAGGGCAGGTGCTGCTGCTGAGAGGGGCTGGCTGGGGCAGGGCTGCTCCCAGCTCCAGACCAGGCTGTGCACAGCTCCCGAGGGCACTTCCCAAAGAAGGTAAGCCTGGGATTGCTGTAAAGGTCAGGAGCTTTCCTGAGAGTGTTTTCAATTTCCTGCTTGGAGCAGGATGGGACAGTTGGTTCGGTGACAAAAAGATTTTTTCTTTTCATATATTTTTCACATATTTTTAGTTCTGGAACTTACTATGAAATTGTTATAAAACTATAGTTCTTACCTAACTCTATTAAACTCTTAATTAACTCTAACAACTATTATAGAGATAATATAATAATAATCCTTAAATAACTGTAGTACGTTTCCTTACCTTTCTCCTAGATTTAAGAACAATAAGCTGATTTTCTAAATACATTTTTAAAATACTAGATTGTCTTACTATCAGGAAGTGGACGTACAAGAAAAGCATTTTGGTTTTAGAATGTGAGCAGTGATAACAAAAGGCTGGGCAAAGAAGCCTTGGACCTACTCCAATGGGTTGAGCCAGGGGTGTGTAACTGGGGCAACTGAATCTCTTCTTGGATGGTCCTATTAAATATCCTAATTAATCAACCATAATAAATTGTTTAAATAAGAGTTTGAATGTTCCTCATCCCCGCTGGGACACCTGGAAGCTTTCAATAAAGGTCTGGTTTTTACTTTACTGCTCTAACACTATTGCAAAGATCCTTTTTTTCTGTTTTGATTATAGACAACAGGGGGATGAGAGAAGAAAAACAGGAATTGTAATCCCAGAATCACAGAACATTCTGGGTTGAAGGGATCATCAAAGGATTGTTTGGACATTTGCAGAGACTCCAGAACTGTGACTTTGGGTGGTCAGTATCTCTGCTGGGAGCCTCCCAAAGGGCCTTCAGCCACTCCTCAGCCCTGGGCAGCAGCAGCATCACCTCTGCAGGTGGGGTAACAAGCCCATCCAGCCCGTCACCTTCTCTCAGCCACAAGGAATCCTTTGCCTCTCACATCTCTCAGTGCCAAACTCTGAGTGCAGCAGGAATATTGGGGATTTCTGACCTCAGAGAGCCAGCAATGGTGTGTGGGTAGGAAAAACATTCCCTACATATTTTCCCTGCTGTCCATGTCCTCCAGACATGGTAGTGCAGATGGTACCAAACCCTTCTGCAGTATGAGCAATTCCCCTGACAACTCCTGAATATCCAGCCTTGTCCCTCTGCCACATGGCCACAAACCCACGGCAGTAGGGCAGGGATGGCTCCTTGAGTGCCCCCACACACAGCCCTGCCTGCTCCTGGCACACTCAGCCAGCACAACTGGAGCTCAGGCAGGGACCTGGGTGAAGGTTTTCCCAGAGCAGGAACAAGGGTGGGTGAGTCCCAGCAGGACAGGCTGCAGGGAATGGCCCAGGTTTGGCTCCAAGCATCCTCTCCTGACTTGTCCCTGTCCTTTCTCCCTGAACAGGTGCCCATGTGCAGCCACAGCAAATGTCCAACAGCAGCTCCATCAGCCACTTCCTCCTGCTGGCACTGGCAAACACGCGGCAGCTGCAGCTCCTGCACTTCTGCCTCTTCCTGGGCATCTCCCTGGCTGCCCTCCTGGGCAACGGCCTCATCATCAGCGCCGTAGCCTGCGGCCACCACCTGCACACGCCCATGTTCTTCTTCCTGCTCAACCTGGCCCTCAGCGACCTGGGCTCCATCTGCACCACTGTCCCCAAAGCCATGCACAATTCCCTCTGGGACACCAGCACCATCTCCTACACAGGATGTGCTGCACAGGTCTTGTTCTTCATGTTCTTCATCTCAGCAGAGTATTTCCTCCTGACCATCATGTGCTACGACCGCTACGTGTCCATCTGCAAACCCCTGCGCTACGGGACCCTCCTGGGCAGCAGAACTTGTGCCCACATGGCAGCAGCTGCCTGGGCCAGTGCCTTTCTCTATTCACTGCTGCACACAGCCAATACATTTTCCCTGCCCCTGTGCCATGGCAATGTCTTGGGCCAGTTCTTCTGTGAAATACCCCAGATCCTCAAGCTCTCCTGCTCCAAATACTACCTCAGGGAACTTGGGCTTCTTGCTGTTAGTGTGTGTGTAGGACTCTGATGTTTTGTGTTCATTGTTTTCTCCTATGTGCAGATCTTCAGGGCTGTGCTGAGGATCCCCTCTGAGCAGGGACAGCACAAAGCCTTTTCCACCTGCCTCCCTCACCTGGCTGTGGTCTCCTTGTTCCTCAGCACTGCAGTGTTTGGCAATCTCAAGCCCCCCTCGATGTCCTCCCCATCCCTGGATCTGGCCCTGTCAGTTCTGTACTCAGTGATGCCTCCAGCCCTGAACCCCCTCATCTACAGCCTGAGGAACCAGGAGCTCAAGGCTGCACTATGGAGACTGATGAGAGGAAGGTTTCAGGAACATTAAACTGCTGGCCAATTTCTGCAAATAACCTGTAATAAAAGTAATCTGTGATGCTTCTTATTGGTTTCATTTTGGAGGTTCTTTTTCTTTGTTTTATTTCTTAATCTTGTCCACAAAGGAAAGCCATTCCATGTGCCATTTCTCATTTTGCTTCTTTCCACCTTCCTTGTGCCCACAGACTGTGTCAATGAGGGGCTGCGCTCTCAGTGGCTTTAAAGGAACTAAAGGATCTCTCAGCAGAGTTTTCTGCAGAGATGTGCTTTTGTTGACTTCTCTGGAGCTGCAGCAGCATTGTCTGTGTGCAGAGCTGGGGCAGATCAGTGCTGGCACAGCAGCTCTGCTCCTGCTGGCCACACTATTCCTGATCCAGGCCAGGAGCCATTGGCATTCTTGGCCACCTGGGCACACTGCTGGCTCATGTCCAGCCTGATGTCCATCAGTCCCTGCAGGTCCCTTTCTGCCTGGCTGCTGTCCAGCCCCTCTGTCCCCAGCCTGTAGCACTGCAGGGGTTGTTGTGGCCAAAGTGCAGGACCCGGCACTTGGACTTGTTAAACCTCACCTTGTTGGATTTGGGCCCTGGATCCAGCCTGGCCAGGGCCCTGTGCAGAGCCCTCCTACCCTCCAGCAGACCAACACTCCCAGACAACTTGGTGTCCCCAGGGTTCCATGAGGCCCCAGAGTGTCCCAATGGTCTCCATGATTCCATGAGGCCTCCCAGTGTCACAATGTCCCTTTGATTCCATGGGACCCCTTGGTATCACAAAGTCCCTTGGATCCTTGGGCCCTGCAGTGTCACAATGTCACCGTGGTCCCCCAAGGCCCTGCAGTGTCACAGTGGATCCTTGGTTCCATGATGTCTGGCGGGGCAGCAATGCTCTCCTTGCTCCCACAGTGTCACAAAGGCCTCTTGGTCCCAAGGGACACTGTCAGTCTGTGGTGGTGGCGGGCACAACTTTCCCTGGGAGTGTTTTGTTCTCACGGGTAGGAGCCATGGGAGCCCAGCACACACACACACACGCACACACACACACACACACACACACACACACACACACACACACACACACACGGAGCTGCTCAGCAGTGAGGACACGGGAGGGCCCAGGCATGGAGCTCCAGAGAGGGTTTATCTGGCGGTCAAGGGGTCTGGGGGTTAAAGACAAAAGAGGGTTTAGGGTATAAATACAGGAACAGAGGGGGTTGAGGAGAGCATCAGGGATGTCAGGGTTTAGGGGTGGTACACAGGAAAAGGGACTAATAGGGAATGCCAGGGTGGATAGGCGGGGACATAAAGCAATGAGAAGACAGGGAAGGGAGAACTTGCTAGAACATGAACATATGAGGGTAAAAAGGTTAGGAAAGGCCAACAGGCCAATTTGGAGGACAGATCTGGGACAAATTAACACAGTGCTGCAGAGTACCATGGGGGAAGCTTCTGTCCTCACCCTGAGCTGTGAGGAATGCCCAGAGCCTAAGGTGCATCTCTCCAGGGCATTGCTGTTGCCCTCTCCCCAGTAAGCTCACAGGCCTCCACACACACACACTGGAGATGTCTGGGGCCATTCATCATTTCTCTGCTCTCAGCACCGAGGCAATGGACTCTGGCACAGCACTGAGCTCATGCCTGTGGCAACCACCCCTGGCCATGGGGCTCCATCGAACTGCTTTCAGGAAACCCCCCAAGAGTTTGGGAGTGCCCCAAAACTGCTTCAGGAATGTGAGATACCCCAGCATCTTTTCATGAATGTAGACTATTCAAAAACTCACTCAGTAACGGGTTCCCCCTATCTTAATCATCCCCAAACTTTGGCTGTTTATTCCAGACCCCACCTCACCTCCCCAATGCCAACCCCAACTCACCCCAGCCATCCTGGACATCAAGACTTCTTCCCAGGCTGTACTTCCCCCATTTCACACCTCCCAAACCCCATCCCACCCATCCCGCCCCACCCAATGCCCATCCTGATTTGCATCCCACTTTGCCAATCTCCTTGCAACCTAATTTCACCCTGAGATGCAGTGGAAGCAAGTAGTTTTGGGGTGGGATTCAGTAGTTTTTAGTGGCACTGAGTGGTTTTGAGCTGACAGATCTGTCCTTCTCACCTTTGGAGTGCCAAGAAATAAAGACAACTAAACCAAATACGCTCAACACCCCCATTTCCTCACAGATATCTCCTGGAATCGAAGATTCCCCAAAACACAAGTAAAATGTGAGGCTTTAGATGCCTTTGATGAATTTGTTGATTTTTACCACAATTTTCTGTGTTTTGAATGGAGGAAGAGAAAAGATAACTGGAGCAAAAATAAAAGTAACAGCAGCCAATTCCCTCTGTGTATCACAGGGAATGTGGTCACCAGGGCTCTGACCAGGGCGGGTCCTCTGATGGGGATGGAGCTGGAGCAGCACACGAAGCTCTTCCTGCAGGCGGGGTTCTCGCAGGGCTTCCTTTACTGGTGCCTCCGCTGGTGCTGGGTAAAGAACAAGCAGTCTGAGAAGCTCTTCCCACACAGGAGACACTTGTAGGGCCTCTCCCCAGTGTGGATGGGCCAGTGGGTGACAAGGGCAGAGCTGCAGATGAAGCCCTTCCCACACTCCCTACACTGTGAGGCCTGTGAGACCAAGGGACCATTGTGACACTGTGAGGTCTCATGGAATCCTGGAGAGCACTGTGACATTGCTGGGCCTCATGGAACCAAGGAGACTGTAGTGACACTGTGTGACTCCAGGGAATGTCGGGATCATTGTGACACTGAGAAGCCCCATCAAACCAAGGGTCCACTGTGACACCACGGGGCTTCATGGAACCATGGAGACCATTATGACTCTTTGGGGTGTCATGGGACCAAGGGACCATTGTGACATGGTGAGACCCCAGGGAGCCAAAGGTCCATTGTGACATTGCAAGGCCTCATGGAATCATGGAGACACCATTAAGAGACTTCACAGCCTCATGGGACCAAGGGGCCATTGTGACACTGTGGGGCACCATGGAACCAAGGAGACCATTGTGACACTGAGGGGACTCATGGGATAATGGAGACCATTGGGATACTATGAGGCCCCATGGAATAAGCAAAGCATTGTGACACTGTGATGTGGCTGCAACTCTCTGGCCACAGAGCTGCAGGCACAACTTTCCCAGGCATCATCCTGGGGAAGGCTGTGAGAAGCTCAGAGAAAAGATTGAGAAACAATTCTTACCTTCACTTGCTGCACCTGCTGTTGCGAACATGTGGAATGTGTTATGGAGATTTGTTACCAAAAGGTGATGTCTTAAATGGCCAGTGGTGCTGTTGTTTGCATTCAAGGACCAATCTGGTCTGAGTGCATTGGACTGTCTGTAAGCACAATGAGTTTGTCTGAATAAGTATAGTATAGTATAGTATAGTATAGTATAGTATAGTATAGTATAGAATAATATAATAAAGCAATTGATCAGCCTTCTGGAATGATACAGTCAATGCTAATTATCACCACGATGGGGATATTATGCTACAATACTGTGAGGCCTCACGGCACCAGTGAGACCATTGTGACTATGGGGGGTCCCCACAGAACCAAGAGGGTCATTGGGACACTGTGGGGCCTCGTGAAACCAAGAGGCCTTTGTGACACTGCAGGGCTGCAGGGAACCAAAGGTCCATTGTGACACTGCAGGGCCTCGTGTCATCAGTGTTCCATTGTGACCCTGTGGAGCCAAAGGAGATCATTGTGACATCGCAAAACCCCAGGGCCCAAAGGTCCATTGTGACATTGTGGCCTCATGGAACAGAGGAGTCACGTGCCATTGTGGGGCCTCAAGGAACCATGGAGACCAATGTGACACTTGAGGGTCCCATGGAACCAAAGGTCCATTGTGACACTGCAGGGCCTCGTGTCATCAGTGTTCCATTGTGACACTGTGGAGCCAAAGGAGACCATTGTGACATCGCAAACCCCCAGGGTCCAAAGGTCCATTGTGACATTGCGGCCTCATGGAACAGAAGAGTCACGTGTCATTATGGGGCCTGAGAAACCACGGAGACCCCTGGGACACTGCGGGGCCCCAGGGAACCAAGGGAACATGGAGCAGGTCTGGCTGGTTTGGCCTCCAGGGGCTGCCTGACAGCTTGGCACCTGCAGGGTCTCTTCCCATCTGCTATTGAAGCACTGCGGCTCAGGGCTTTCCTTCCTATGGAAAAGAACTCCTTCTCTAGGCACACATGGCCAGAATTGGGATTTCACCTCCATTTCCTTATATCCAGGGATTGTTCCCATGGACATATTGCCAGGACAAATCTGGCAGGAAGTTGTTTGGAAAGGGTCACTGCTTATCTGCCTCCAAAACACGGGGGAAGGCTCCACACTTTCCTTCCTTTGGGAAAGAACTGTCCTGCTTCTCCAGGTGCCATGGCCTAAATTGGGATTGTCTCCAAAGACTGCCCCTGGACAAAATCTGCCATTCCTGACAAGTCTGCCTGGCCTTGACCTAGTGAGGCTCTCACCTGCCTTCCAAACACTGGGGCTCTGTGCTTTCCTTCCTATGGAGAAGAACTGTCCTTCTCCTGTAGGTGCCAATGGCCATATTGGGATCTCACCTCCAATGTTGACTATTGTGACAGAGTGGAGGAGATTGTTGGCTGGAAACATTTCATGTGTAGGGGAGGAAGGGGCAGGTCCAGCCTTGCCCTGCCCTGGAACCCCAGCACTGCCCTGCCCTGGAACCCCAATCCCCCCAGAGCCTCTATCCCAGCCCAGCAGTGTCTGCCAGTCCCTGGCACAGCACAGGCAATGCTCCACAGCCACCTCTGGAGCCCCAGCCCAGCTCCTGAGTGACCAAATGACCCCAAGTCCCACCTGGGGGAAGGTCCCAGGAAGACCAAGGGGTATTTAAGGCTGACCACAAGGCAAGCACACATCTTGACCCTACCTCCTCTTGGAATTTCCAGCTGAACATTGCTGGAATCCAGGAGTTGGTAGCTGTGTGTGTGCTTCTCTGTATCTTATTGTTCTCTCTTTTTGTATCTACCTCTTCTATTTTTGTACTCTTGCAAATATTATTTAACTTAAAATTGAACAGGCTTAGAGTTTGTGAAGTTGAATGGGCCAAGTCAATACTTTGAGAAGTTTTTTTTGTTGATTGAATGCCATATTAAAACGTTTCCCAAAGTTTCACTGATTTTCTAAATTTCCCAGTAAAGGCTGTTTTGTTGCTTAGAGCTCCTGAGAAACTCTTGATAGTATTGCCCCAGTGCATCCAACTCAGAGGACACAAATTATTGTCACTCCATTTAAAAGTCTCCTTGAGAGAGTTTTTTAGTGGATGGGGGTCAGGGCTTGTGTGTCCTGCTTGGCACAGCCCAGGCAGGGCTTTCACAGCCCCATCCCACACTCCATTTCCCAGCTGGAGCCGCTGGTGCCTCTGAGTTCTTCTGCCCCAGCCCCAGGGACGCTCTCCTTGTCTGCCCATTCCCCCAGGGTCTCTGGGCAGGGATGGCCTCAGTGGGGGCTGCTGACATCCTCAGCAACTTGGAGGCTGCTGCTGAATTTTACTGCTCCAGAGGCTTCTTCAGCCCTCAGCTCTTCAGTTCCGGAATTCAGTGCCCCAGGGATCATTAACATTCAGAACACCTTAACAAGCCAAGCCTCTGGGAATAATTTAAGTTTTCAGATCCTTTCTGGTTGATTACACAGATTTCAGGACCCTATTCAAACTGAATACACCGTATTTACAAAGACCATGAGAAAAGATTTCTTAGGTCCTGTTTAGTTTTATTATTTTTTTTACTGTTAAGAAATTTATGTGTGCAATCTCCAATTGACACTGAATGCAAGTACCTCTTTATGCAGTTGGAATAGATATGAAAATCAAGACCCTTTGTGGCTGACAATCCATCAGACTCTGTCCCTACCCCTACCCCACCATTTCCCCCATCCCAGACCTGGCACTCAGAGCAGCCTTGTGCAAATGTGAGCTCCCTCCAGCCCAGGCTGCACCTGCAGGTTTCAGCTCCTGGGCTCCAACTCCCACCTGCTTTCCTTGGAGAAGGAGCTGCCCAGACACAGAGGGATGTTCACTTCTTGCCAGCCAACAAAGCCAAGGGAAGGCACAGCTCCATCAAATGCAAAAGTCATTCCTCTGCTGGATATTAAATCCACTGTGCACAGCAGAGAGTCTCAGAGCAATGGAAAACACCTTCTGTGCCCAGCACAGATCCCAAAGTCCCCCCAAACCCTACCTGCCCCAATTCTGCCCAGATTTGCTCTTCGCACACACGAGTCACAGGCTGAAGTCAGGAGCTCCCTCCATGCCCAGAGGGAGGGAAAGAGGGAAAGTGGATGAAGAGCTCTCCTGTGCAGAGCCAAGGTCCAAGTGCAACCCCTGCAGTGGGAACCACAACTCATCAAAGAGGAGAGCTGGAAACACCTGAAGGAAGAGGGAGAGGAAATAATAGATTGAATATTGGTGACACTACTCAACAGGAAGATTAATATTTCTTCTCCTGCCACATGCAGGAAATTACTGTCTCTGGTGGGAAAAAATTGCTATTTCTTCAAATTACTCAAATGACCCAGATAATAAAGATGTCCTTGAATATTATGAAACTAACAGGCATTAAAACCTGCTCCCCTTTCCAGGCAGACATCAGCTGTGTGCCCATGAACAGGCAGTGCCACTTGTGCCCTGAGGTGCCAAGCTGGGACTGGATCTCTCCGAGAGGAGCTGAGGGAGAGCAGAGCACCTTGCAAGCTGCAGGTCCCTGCCAGCCCCGCAGGGCTCCTGTGCCATCAACATCTGCTCTGCTCCAGTCTGGAACAGGGCCCAGCACGGTGCCGGGACCATCAGAGAGCTGAGGTGTGTGCTGGAATTCCATGCCCTCCCCATGGCACAGCAGCCCTGCATTTCCCTGCTCCAGCCTTGGTCTCCAGCACAGCCATGGAGGCTCTTTGGGCTCCTGAGTGTTCCTGCAGCCCCCAAGGGCAGCTGAGCTCTGCCTTGGGCACAGGCAGCCCTGGCCAGCGCAGGCCATGCTCAGCAATTCCTTGTCTGTGCCCGGCCTTGCTGCCAGCCCCGGCAGCGGCTGCGTGGCCCCTCTGTGGCCCTGTGCTGGCCCAGCCATGGTGCCACAGCCCCTGTGCAGCCCAGCCCAGGACAGGAGCATTGCGGCTGGGAACGGCCCCTGTGCCGTGGGGCCCTGGGCAGCCTTGGGGCTCTGTGCCCCATGGCCTCCCTGCTGGGCAGCCTCTGCCAGCTCCTGCAGAGCCCGTGGCACCTGTGGGGCTGCACAGACAGCCCTGCCCGGGCTCTGCCGGCCTCGGGGCCAGCAGAGAGGCGGCCAGGGCTGGCCATGGCCGGGAACAGGCCCTGAGCCCCGCAGGAGGATGGAGCTGGGTCACAGCCAAACTCAGCCCAGGGCAGAGCTGGGCTCAGCAGCCAGGGCTGCCCAGGGCTGGCACAGACAGAGGCTGGCGCTGACAAATGTCCTGGGCCCCTCCCTGCTCTGTTCGTGCCCCAAGGGCACAGAGCAGCCTCCTCTCTCGGGCTCTTGCCTGTTTTCAATGCCTGCCCAGGCGCTGGCCCTGCCCCACAAGGCCTGGGCTGAGTCCTGCCCCTGCCCGCTCAGCCAGGCTGAGATGGACACTGATGGTTTCTGTGCCAGGCTCTCCCAGCCCAGCCCAGCTCCCTGCCAGCTCTGCCAGCTGCCCTGAGCTCTGGGCAGCACCAAGGGCCTCTCCCCAGCACAGCCCAGCCGGCTCTGGCCCCACAGCTCTGCTCAGCCCAGGCTGCTCTGGGCACTGCCCCACGGCCTCAGCCCCTGCCAAGGGCACAGCAGCAGCTGCAGCTCAGCCAGGACTCAGCCCCACCATGGGGGAAGGGGCTTGGCCAAGGCCAAAGGAGCTCCCTGGCTGCCCTGCTCCCCTCTGCCTGAGGTGCTGAGAGCTCTGCAGCCCCTCCTGCCATCCCATCTGCCCAGGCCAGCACAAGAGCCCCGGCCCTGGGGCCCTCCAGAGCTGCTCCTGCTCCAGGCCCAGGGCCCATCCCAGAGCTGGGGCAGCCACAGAGCTGAGCCCATTTCTGCTCATTGCTGCTCTGATGGGGATGGATCCACAGCCACTTGGAGGTTGCTGATGGATATTACTACCCCAGGGTCCTCCTCTTCTTTCTTGAGCTCTTCAGTTCAGGATTTCAGTGGGAAAAGTTCATAAACATTTGTTCAAAATGCCCAAATATGAAAAACCCCATGGAATAATTGAATTTTTCAATTCTTCTGTGGTTAATTAGACAGATTTCACAAGTGTATTTAAAGTGAATATACTGTAGTGAAAACAATGCAGAGAGAACTTCTTTTTTTCTGTTTTCTTTTCCTGTTTATAGATTGGTATTGGCAATGTCCAATTGATATTGCCCCTTAGCACCTTCTAGTGCAGTTTGAACAGATATGAAAATCAAGACTTTTCATGGCTGACAATCACTAACACTTTGTCGCTTCCCCCACCCCACAATTTCCCTCATCTAAGCCCTGGCACTCCTATGGATCTGGAATGGTGTGGGCAGCAGGACCAGGGCTGTGATTGCTTCCTTGTGCTGGGCACTGGTTGAGCGGCATCTCGAGTTCTGTGTGCAATTTAGGAAGGACATGGAGGGCCTGGAGCATGTCCAGAGAAGGGCAACAAGGCTGGTGAGCGTTCTGGAGCACAAGTCCTGTGAGGAGCCGCTGAGGGAGCTGGGGTTGTTGATCCTGGAGAAGAGGAGGCTCAAGTGAGACCACATCACTCTCTGCAACTCCCTGTCAGGAGGTTGCAGCCAGGTGGGGGTCGGGCTCTTTTCCCAGGAAACAGGGACAGGGCAAGAGGACATAGCCTTCAGCTGCACCAGGGGATGTTTAGGCTGGACATCAGGAAATATTCTTCACACAAAGGGGGATTGGGCATTGTAATGGGCTGCCCAAGGAGGTGGGTGAGTCACTGTCCCTGGAGGTGTTTATGGAAAGACTGGATGTGGCACTCAGGGCCATGGTCTGGGTGACAAGATGGTGTTGGGTCCCAGGTTGGACTTGATGCTCTCCAAGGCCTTTTCCAGCCTGGTTGATTCTCTGATGATTGTGACACTGCAGGGCCCTGGGGAAGCAAGGGGCCATTGTGACACTGCAGGGCCTGGTGGCACTGAGAGGACCACGGTGACACTGTGTACTACATGGCACCACAGAGCCACGGGGCCACTGTGACACTGTGGGGCTGAATGGAAGCAAGGAGTGCATTGTGACAGTCTGGGTCCTGGTGGGACCACATAGGTCACTGTGACCCTGCAGGGCCTTGGAAACCCTGCAGAGCTTTGTGACAGAGCAGGACCTCATGTCATGATGGGGCCATTGTGACCCTGCAGGGCCCCAGGGAATCAAGGGGCCAGTGCTGCCCCTCAGGAACTCACGGAATGCAGGAAACATGTTTGACACTGTGGTGGCCCTTGGGACCAAGAGGCCATTGTGACACTGTGGGAGCAAGGAGAGCATTGCTGCTCTGCCAGACCTCATGGAATCAAGGATCTCCTGTGACACTGCAGGGCCTTGGGGGACCACGGTGACATTGTGACACTGCAGGGCCCAAGGATCCAAGGGACTTTGTGATACCAAGGGGTCCCATGGAACCAAAGGGACATTGTGACACTGGGAGAACTCATGGAATCATGGAGACCATTGGAACACTCTGGGGCCTCATGGAACCGTGGTGATACCAAGTTGGCTGGCAGTGTGGAACTGCTGGAGGGTAGGAGGGCTCTACCGCGCTCCCGCCCCAGATCCCTGATCTCAGCCCCGGCTAGCTCTCGTCCTGGGGCGAGGGCGGGCGATGGAGGCACCCTCCGCCGCTCCCAGCTGGGGTTTGGAGAGTGCCTTTGTGGGTTCCGGGCAGCGCTAGCAAGCCTCGCGGTGGTAAATGAAGAGTGGATCCTGCTGGAGGCTAAGTCCGAGTTTATTGTGACCCAACAGGGCCAAATATCCTAGAACGGTGCCAGCCAACAGGAACAAGCACAAGGTTCTGACACCAGCTTATAAACTGTAAGGGAGGGGTAACCGACGACCAATGGGGATAGGGATAGGGAGTGGCTCCGGGATGGGGTGATATGATGGGGTCCAATGGGGGAAGGATATGGGGGGAGCCCCAGGTCCTCGCCCAATCACCCGGTGCCCTGAGTAGAAGCTTCTGGATGGATGGGAAGGGGCACCGAGTGATAGACAAGGCACCCGGGGGGGGGTAAAGGGAAAGACTGCGCCTCTTCCAGGGTGATGGACAGCCACTGGAGAGGCAGGAAGGGAGGACAAGGCGGGAAAACTGGGGACAAACCAAGTTGTACATGGGGGTACAAAGGAATAAACCGATATATAATATAGGGATAATAAAACATACAAATAACGCAACTCCACATCTCCTCCTTTTTTTGTTTAAAAAGAAAGGGGAAATGGGCAAAATGAGTTTTTAAACGGGGGCTGCACAGTCTCTGGGCTCATCCTGAAACTAGATGTTGTCTTCAGGAAGTTCTTATTCTTGGAACCCTTCCTGACTTAATGGTTCCAGTTCGCAAGGCACTGTCAGTGCAGCGTGGTTGACACTGATGGTGGAGTCAATTGCTTTTAAAATTAAACTTTTCACCACACTGAAGCCTATGATAAACACAATGAATCCCAGCAGCAGCAGGAGTCCTGTTTTTAAAATTGATTGAACCCACCCAGAGAGTCCTCATCCTTCAAACAGCGACCCCAGCCATCCTGCAGCAATGGAAGTGCGGACGTCCTCAGCCCTGGAACTTTTGCTGGAGGCTGAGGAACGATCTACGCATGCTGGTGTCTTAGGGCGATGGCGATGCCCAGAAGAATGAGGCTCATAGATGACAGCATCCTGGGTGGTTTCAGGGTGGAGTGCGTGTCTGGAAAATAACTGAAATATAAATTAAAATTCGAGGTAGGGGAGGTCTAACTCAAAGGGGAACAGAGAATCCCAGGAGCCAGAGAGGGAAGAGGGGGGATCAGGTAGGGGGACCTTCTCCACCGTCGGAGGGCGGCGTACCCAACCTGAGGACTTTCCAGTTCTCTCTTCTGGGTCTTAGGGACATATGGTCTGACGAATTTGGAAGGGACCCATCTCAGGCCTGAGGGCGTGGATACACAAGCGTACCCCCGTCCCCAGGTGACCAAGTCATAGGGTCCTTCCTGCCGCCAGGTCTCAGGGTCTTTAATGAGAACCGGCGGCTTCTCCCTGACCTTGCTCTGCTTGTAGGAATTAAAGTGCCTCGCGATGGGGGGGTTGAGGCACTCGAAGGAACAGTTTAAGAAATTGATGGTAAAAAGGGCCTGTGCCAACTGAACCTGGGGGGACTCATTTTTAGCTGACGACTGTTGTTGTTTAAGCATCCTTTTGATGCTTTGATGAGTCCTCTCCACCACGGCTTGACCTGATGGGGAATAGGCGATGCCAGTTTTATGTTCTATTCCCCATTGCTGCAGGAAGCCTGTGAATTCCTTGGATGTGTACCCAGGGGCATTGTCTGTTTTTATCAATTTTGGGACGCCCAGCATGGAGAAGGCTTGTATCAGGTGTTTCTCCACGTCCTTGGCCTTCTCCCCTGTGTGGGCAGAGGCGAAAACTGCTCCGGAGAAGGTGTCCACGGAGACATGGACGTACTTCATCCTTCCGAAGGAGGGGATATGAGTAACGTCCATCTGCCACACCTCACAGGACTTTAGACCCCTAGGATTAGCCCCTGCGCTCACCGATGGTAGTGGGAGCGACTTACAGGACGGGCATGTGGCCACAATGGCCTTGGCCTGGTCCCGGGTTAGATGGAACTGCCGGACCAGACCAGGCGCATTTTGGTGGTGTCCTGGTTTGAAAGCAAAACCAGTGAGAGACTCCAAGTCAGAAATACAATTTATTGGGAAAAGGGGAAAAGGACAAAAATACATGCAATAATACAAAGGGAAAGGCTACTGACAAAGTCAGAATACAACCTGGCCAGCGTGCTGGTAGCAGTCCGAATTGGAGTAGCTGCAGTCCTCTTGGGATGGCAGATGTAGTTGCTGTGTCTTCTCAGAGAACCTGTGGAAAGGCTCCCCTCTGTGTAGAAATCTCCAGTTTTATCCAGGTGGGAATGCCTAGCTCCTCCCCTTGGGCAGAGCATCTCACAATGGGTCATTATGAGTCACAAGGTGTGTCCTTAATCACCTCCTCCTCCTGGACGGTGTTATCTCTCAGGCATTGATGGGGCCATTAACAACAGATAAGGAAAACTGCCCCAAGGCAACTCCTACTCAGATGGGAATTGGAAAACATTTTTTTTTAAAACTTGGACAGGTGGTAAAGCTGGTGGCTGATCTTAGCTTGCTGGAACTTGTCTGGGAGCAGCGCCAGCTGTGCGGGGGCAGCAGCGAGGGAATCGGCACGTCGGTTGCCCTCGGCCAAGAACCCCGGCAGGTCGGTGTGTGACCTGATATGCATCACATAAAATGGTTGCTCTCGGTGGGAGACTAGCCTTATCAGCTTTGAGAGCAACTTGCTAAGGGCATCGTTGGCGACACCTTGCAGGATTGCATCCTGTGCTCTGGACACTACACCCGCTACATAGGCCGAATCGGTTACCAAATTAAAAGGTTCAGAGAACCGCTCAAAAGCTCTAACGACTACGGCCAACTCAGCTATCTGAGGGGATCCTTCCACCTCAACAACATCTGCCTCCCACTGCTGAGTTTGAGGATCTTTCCAAGTCACTACTGACTTGCGGGACCCTCCGGATGCGTCCGTAAAAACTGTTAGAGCCTTTAAGGGTTTTTTGCTCTGAATTTGTTTTGTTGACAGAGTGAATTGGATCTCTGAATTGAAAATTTTGTGGGCCGGTCTCAAAACAGAAATTTTTCCGGTGTAGCTGTCCAGTGCAAACTGCAATGATTCATTCTCTTGCAGCAGGTGTTCCAACATTGCCTTTGTGAATTGGCCCGATTCCAATTTCAAAGGAATGTGGATGTGATCAAAGTCACACCCCGCCAGCTCCCGAATCCACGTTCTTGCCTTGTGGATTAGTTCCGCCACCAGCTCTTGTGGCCGTGTCAACCTTTTGGATCGTGAATGACTCAGGAATACCCACTCTATGATGGAGAGTGGGTCCCTTTTGTCCTGATCCTTGCCCTTTCCTAGGGTGTCTGCCCATTGGAAGATGACACCGTGGAGGTGTGGCAGTCTGCCCAATATGATGAATCTGAAGGGCAGGCCCGGATCGTACCTGTGGGCCTGCCTGGCAGACATTGCCTCCTGAACCTTCTGCAAAGCAGCTTTGGCCTCTGGAGTGAGTTCCCTGGGAGAACTAGGCTCTTCCCCCCCTTTCAATAAATTGAAAAGAGGGGCTAGGTCTTCGTTGTTAATACCTAACCAGGGTCTCACCCAGTTTAAAGACCCACACAGCTGCTGCACGTCGGCTAGAGTCCTAATTGAATTTTTTATGGCCAATTTCTGCAGAACAATGGTCTGCTTGTTTATTTCCAAACCCAGGTACTTCCAAGGTAGCATCTTTTGAATCTTATCTTCTCGCAGTTCGAACCCTACAGCAACCAACGCACTGGTTGTCAGTTCAAGCGCGTGTGTAAGTAGATCGCTGTTGGGGGCACAAATAAGGATATCATCCATGTAAATGCTGGATGATCACGCCCTCGGTGGCTGCACGCACAGGGGACAGCAATGAAGAGACGTACCACTGGCAGATGGTTGGGCTGACTTTCATGCCTTGAGGAAGAACTTTCCAGTGGTATCTCTCCATTGGGGCTTCTCAGTTGATGGAAGGAACCGAGAAGGAAAACCGTGGCGCGTCATCAGGGTGTAGGGGAATTTGGAAAAAACAATTTTTGATGTCAATGACAGCCAATTCCCAATTTTCTGGTAACATCGTGGGGGACGGCATCCCTGGCTGGAGAGGACCCATATCTTCTATTACGTTGTTGATGGCACGAAGGTCGTGGAGGAGGCGCCACTCATCTTTGCCAGGTTTTTTCAGGACAAAGACGGGGGAATTCCAGGGGGATGTTGTTTCCTGGATATTCCCTTTGGCGAGTTGCTCCTTCACGAGCTCTCGAAGCGCTTTTAATTTTTGTTTATTGAGCGGCCACTGCTCTACCCACACTGGTGTATCTGTGAGCCAATTAAGTTTCCGGGTAGGACACTCCTCAGTGACCGTTGCCCGAAAAACCTGAGGGGTCGGGATGTCAATTGTGACCCCCCACTGGGCCATTAGGTCTCTTCCCCACAGGGGCTCCATGTAGTCCAAAACGAACGGGCGTAAATAAGCTGATTGCCCATTCGGCCCCTCAAATTTTATGACGTTTTTCGATTGTTTGGCCAATTGGGTGCCCCCTACACCTTGAATTTTTCCCGCCACGTTTTGCAGCTCCCAGCGTGATGGCCAATCCCGTGTGGGGATGACCGTCACGTCTGCCCCTGTGTCCAGGAGACCGCTTAGGTGTTTGTATTCTCCATCCTTCCGCATATAGCAGGAGAGCTTTGGTCTTTCCTTCCTTATGACCTGGGCCTGGCACACCTGGTAGCTCTTCTTTGCTGACTTCTTCCATAGATCCTCAGGGTGTGCCAGAGGCCCAGATGCTGGAATGGCCTGGGCGATGATTTGGCCCTTGGGAAGGAAGACCGGAGGATGGGGGCAGTGCAGCCACACCACTAATTGCTCGGTGTTCCTAGATGTTAGGGATGGTGCAATAGTGACTTCGAGAGGCGTGAATTTTGTGTCCCCAGGAACGATATACTTACTGTGGAGGTTCCTCCAGGTTCCCGGGTCCTCTGTGTCGACGGCGATGGAGTGCCAGTCGCTGTCCCTTAGGTGCAGAGCCTCGGTCAGGGCCAACCTATATGGGGAGAAATCAGATGGGGTGTTAAGTACCGGCTTGGGCTGGTTCGGGCCTCGACCCAGCCAAGCGGTGGATATGAAATCCACGTCCTCCCTCATATAGGTTGGTTCGTTAGCCATAGTCCAGTGTGTCAAGTCCAGTGAAATGTCCTCAGGTGGGCATTGATGGTAGTCATCCCTCCCCTCCTCTGATGTTATAGAGCCCACCATATTTATGTCCTCGCGCAGGGAGGGACTGCGCTGATGACTCAGTTTTTTTGTTTTCCCCCAGGGTTGGGGGCACTCCTCCCCTGATGTCGCTGCCTAAACTTAAAAAACTCGTCCCTCAGCGGGCATTGGGAAGCCCAATGTCCCTTTTGCCTACATAAATTGCAGGCCTGATGTTGCGGGTTACTCCTCAGGGGTGCTCCTGTGGGGCGGCGGTCCGGAGAAGGGGTGGTTGGCGGCGTCACGGCTTCAACGAAGGCTACTCTCCTAGTAGGTGGTTTAGGAGTCCATGGAGTGTCCCCAGCAGGAACCGTCACCTTTTGCGCGCAGACCTGAAGCATACTTTGAAGGGTAGGCTCAGGGTCCAGGGGCAGGCTGAGGATGGCTTGCCGGCACGCGTCGTTAGCGTTCTGCCTCGCAACTGTGGCAAGCATCCCCTCTCGCAGCCTCTCGTCCAGGACCTGAGCCTCCATTGCGTGGTGCAAGCGATCCATGAACGTGACAAAAGGTTCTAGGGGTTCCTGCTTTAGGGACAAGAAGTTAATAACCGTACCGCTGGGTCTTAACTTAAAAAATGCCTTTTCTGCCGCCCTAGTGCTGACCTGCAGCGCCTCTCTGGGGATTTTTTCCGCCTGCTTGGTCCGCATTTTCCAATCCCCCTCCCCGCACAAGTGGTCTACGGATATTAGTGCCCCATCCTTATCCCTAGAGCTATCTGCATTGGCCCAGAGGTCAGGCAACACCTCCTGTATCTCCCGCTTCCATTCGGACTCCCAGATGAGGAATTCTCCATGGGTAATTAAACAGGAGAAGAGAGTTCGAATGTCCGCGGGGACATATTCTTTGGAGGAGAGGGTTGCCTTCAATAAGCCTCGGAAGTATTCACTTTCTATCTCGAACCCCTTCTTGGCCTTGCAGAGCTCTTTGATGGTCTGCTGGGGGATGGGGGACCACTGTGCAAGGGGCCTACCCCCCCGCCGCGGGGTATAGGTTACAGGTGCGGCCGAGAAGGTAGGTAGGGATTGGGGTGGATCGGGGTTCCCACGCTCCCCCCCCCCGGAACCGAAAGCGTGGGAACTGGAAGTGGGGTCGTGGGAACCAGGGGACCAGGAAGAAGAGGCGTGGTCAGGAGGAGGGGGAGTGGTATGGTGGGGACTCCCCTCCCCGGGGGTGGAGCTGAGGGGTGGGGTGTTGAATAATTCAAGGCAGGAGGAGTCGACAGGGGGTGGACGAGGGAGATGGGCGGAGAAATCCGGGGAGCAGAAGGGGTTGGTCTGCCGGAAGGGATTATGGGAGGGGGGAGGACAGGGATCATGGGAAGAAGGAGCACAAGTGGCGGGAAAAGCCACGCGGTCACCGCCATCTTGTGTCCTGGGGAAGGGGGGAGAAGGGAAGCCATTTTGGGGGGTTCGGGGATGGTGGATAGGGGATGAGGGATCTTCGGGGGTCTGGAATAACTGAAAACGAACGGAGTCTCTACGGGACGGGGCTGTACAGCGCGGGGAAGAAGGGGAATGGGTAGAAGCAGAGACAGTGCCTGCACCGCCCTGCGGGGAGTCTAGGGTATTCTCAGAGGGGCCAGAATCTGCCTGAGGGCAACGCTGGGATGCTCGTCTGATAATACCCAACTTCGGGGAAAAGGGAGAGGAAAGCGGAATAGGGTTTCTCGAGCTAACAGCCGAACTGGGGATCGGTTTGTTTGCGGCTGGCTGTGGCAGACTTTCGCAGTGATTTTTAATTATATCGCGAATTTGGAGAGCCAAATGGGTGAATTTGGAGAGAGAGAGATCCAACTGCCGCAGGATCTTTCTCCCTACCTGGTCCCAAAAGGGCACTTGGTATAATTTAGCTGCCGAAATATCAGGGAAAGTCTGCGACAACCACTGAACAAACTTCTTAACTTCAGATTTTTTAACCTTAATTCCCCCCACTAAAAGGATACCCACAACTTGGGAATAAATGCTCTTCTGCGGCACGGACAGCCTTGCACCCATGGCTGTTAGATGTTAAATCGTGCCGCAGCACCTACGATTGGGAAAACACGAACGAAAAACAAAAGACCACCCCTCCGGCTTTACCGCAGTCCTTAAGCTTCCCGCCCGGGAAGGGAAGCACCAGGAGCTCACCAGGGAGCACTAAAAACAGGGATCTTTTCCCCGAACTCCAGGGGAAAAAGAATCCCACCAAAAAGGATCCTTTCCCTAAACCCTAGGGGAAAGGAACCAACCAAAAAAGGACCGGGAAAGCCCCAGGGGCCCCTATACTCACAACCAAAGGGGTCCGAGAGGGAAAGGTGGAAATGAAAATCCAATCGTAGGACTCCTCTGCGAGAGGACCGATTCCGGCGGTGCGTTCTGGAGCTGCCGGTCCTATCCCCGAGAGTGCCACCCACTAGAACATGGGTTTGCTGATACCGGGGTAGCTGACGGCCAGGGAGGACGATTCTTCGGGTCCGCACGACCCTAAAATCCTGAAACGAGGGGTCCAAAGCCGCAAAAACGGGGCCGCTCGTTGGGCGCCAGCTGCCGCGCTCCCGCCCCAGATCCCTGATCTCAGCCCCAGCTAGCTCTTGTCCTGGGGCAAGGGCGGGCGATGGAGGCACCCTCCGCCGCTCCCAGCTGGGGTTTGGAGAGTGCCTTTGTGGGTTCCGGGCAGCGCTAGCAAGCCTCGCGGTGGTAAATGAAGAGCGGATCCTGCTGGGGGCTAAGTCCGAGTTTATTGTAGCCCAACGGGGCCAAATATCCTAGAACGGTGCCAGCCAACAGGAACAAGCACAAGGTGCTTGCACTGGCTTATAAACTGTAAGGGAGGGGTATCCAACGACCAGTGGGGATAGGGATAGGGGGTGGCTCCGGGATGGGGTGATATGATGGGGTCCAATGGGGGAAGGATATGGGGGGAGCCCCAGGTCCTCGCCCAATCACCCGGTGCCCTGAGTAGAAGCTTCTGGATGGATGGGAAGGGGCACCGAGTGATAGACAAGGCACCCGGGGGGGGGTAAAGGGAAAGACTGCGCCTCTTCCAGGGTGATGGACAGCCACTGGAGAGGCAGGAAGGGAGGACAAGGTGGGAAAACTGGGGACAAACCAAGTTGTACATGGGGGTACAAAGGAATAAACCGATACATAATATAGGGATAATAAAACATACAAATAACGCAACTCCACAGGGCTCTGCACAGGGCCCTGGGCAGACTGGATCCAGGGCCCAAATCCAACAAGGTGAGGTTTAACAAGTCCAAGTGCCGGGTCCTGCACTTTGGCCACAACAACCCCTGCAGTGCTGGGGACAGAGGGGCTGGACAGCAGCCAGGCAGAAAGGGACCTGCAGGGACTGATGGACAGCAGGCTGGCCATGAGCCAGCAGTGTGCCCAGGTGGCCAAGAAGGCCAATGGCTCCTGGCCTGGATCAGGAATGGTGTGGCCAGCAGGAACAGGGTAGTGATTCTTCCCCTGCGCTTAGCACTGGTTGGGCAGCACCTCGAGTACTGTTTCCAGATCTGGGCCTCTCAATTTAGGAAGGACATGGAGGGGCTGGAGCATGTCCAGAGAAGGGCAACAAGGCTGATGAGGGGTCTGGAGCACAAGTCCTGTGAGGAGTGGCTGAGGGAGCTGGGGTTGTTTATCCTGGAGAAGAGGAGGCTCAGGGGAGACAAGGTGGTGTCAGGGCACAGCTTGGACTCGATGATCTCCAATGTCTTTTCCAGCCTGGCTGATTCTGGAATCCTCTGAGACCACCCTTGGAGTAGTTGCAGGAGGAGCCCAGGGCCTCCTCTTCAGAAGCTCCAGCAGCCCAGGTCCCTCAGCTTCTCCTCACAGCCCCAAAGCCCATCCTGTCAGTCCTGCAGAGCCTCTGCAGCTCCTCCTCACTGCCCAGAACAGGGAGCCCCACAGCCAGACACAGCAGCCCAGATGTGCCCTCCTGGCCTGGGGTGCCTCTGGCAAGGGAGCAGCACCAGGCACTGCAGGAGCCTGCAGACAATTCCTGCAGCACTTGTGGGATGATCCTGCTCCCCAGGGGACGTTCCCATGGTGCCAAGGAACTGCAATGGGGAGTGGGGCCAGAGAGGAAAGGGCAAACAGGGATGGGCTGTGTGCAGGGGAGGGAACAGGGGTGGTCAAGAGGAAGAAATCTGTAGCAGGAAGAGGAAAGAAAGCAAAGGTGAAGCCAGAGAAATGCTCAGGGAAGTTTGGGGGTGGCTGCCAGGCAGCCCTGGCTCTGAGCAGCAGTGTCTGCAGTGGGACAGGAAACTCCCAGCTGATGGGAACAAACTTTCTGGCTGACTGCAGAGGCCAGGACAAAGCTGAGTGGTTTCCCTGGCATCCCTCAGCCCTTCCTGGCCCCAGGGGCAGATGGCATTTGTGCTCCCTCAGGTTCATGTCCCCACAGCACCAGTATGGGGGATGCTCCCGCCTGCTGTGTGAAATGCAAACAGGGGCTGCTGAGCCAGTGCTGCCGTGTCTGTGCCTGCAAGGATGCGGCACCTCTGTGAGCTGGGGGAGAGGCCAGGGCTGCAGAGGGGGGATGTTGTTGGCAGCACCATGAGGACGCTCTGGGACGCTGCCCTGGGCTGTGCAGCGCACTGGGGATGGATCAGCCCCTGCTCTGCTGCTCCTTCCCGTCTCCCCCAGGGCCCTTGCAGAGCACCAGCCGTGCTGTTTGCCCCCAGCCTGCCCACGGCCAGCCTGGGGCTGCTCACGGGGGTTTTCTGTGCTGAGCATTGGCCTGGCCGTGTTCTTGAGAGAGCCTGGGCAAGGAGCCTGGAGCCCCCAGGCCCTGGCCTGAGGCGTCAGCGCTGCCCCAGCAGTGCCCATGGCCTGTCCCTGCTGCAGCACTGGCACTGCCACCCCCAGGACTGTGCCCGGCCCCGAGAGCACTCAGGCCCTGCAGCAACACCAGGGCCACCAGGGCAGCGGGGCAGGGCCATGGGAGCAGCACTGGCAGCACCAAGTGCTGCTGCTCCTGGGCACAGCTGCTGTGCCAGCCCGGATCTGGCCCAGCTCTGCACACAGACATTGCTGCTGCAGCTCCAGAGAAGGCAACAAAAGGACATCTCTATCTATTGGCTTTTCATTTCCAGAAATAGCAGCTGCCTGGAATAATCTGCAATTGTGAAGTCCCTCCCATTTTTTCATAGCCTTTCCCACAGCTGTGTTTATGAGCCTTGCCGGCTTCTGGGGTATTGGTTTATAGATGAGCTGTTTAAGAGCAAAGGTTCTCTTCATCTCTTTCTGAAATCATCTTCATCTCTGGGAACAGAGGTCTTCCTCTCTCCCTGAGGGCACGGGGTCTCATCACTGTGCTCTCTTTGTCTGCTTAAACTTCTCATGAGATCATAGCTCCTGCAACATTTGCTTACTTTAGCTGAAATAAGTAATCTCCCAGTTCTTTTCAATGCCTTACAGGGAAAAAGAGAGTCTGATGTATCAATGACATTTTTCTCCATAGCTTTAGCAGAGGATTCCAGCCCCAAGATCAAGGCATCTCCTCATCCCTTCATCTGGGACTCAACTTCCTCTTCAGTGACCTCGGTGTGTTCATGTTGCTCCTCTGTGTGCCTGCCCTGTGTTCTTTTCTCACACTGGTAGGAGGATGGCAGCACTGGAAGAGTCAATATCTGCCTGGGGCTGCAGATGGTTACACGACCCTGGCCAGGCTCGGTGGGCAATTCTAATTTTGGCCATGGTTCCTGGACATGAAGACCAGTTCTTTTCCATCAGAATGATGGAACAGAGCTCCACTGTTTTAGGGGCAGAGGAGAAGTGACCACCAGGGGTCAATGCCAGCCAGAACTGCCAGATTCTGTTCTTAGAGATACCCTTGAATACAGGAAATTTTTTAGGCAGAATGTCAGTTTTGGCAATGGGCATCTTAAAAGACAGATGGTTCTTTCCCATACAAAGGAAAACACTGAGCCCCAGTGCTCCAGGAGCTGATGAGAGGCAGCCCTTGACATCCCAACATCAGCCAGACCTGTCAGGTGGGCCCTGGGAGGCCAAGCCAGCCAGACCTGTTCCATGTTCCCTCACTTCCATGGGGCCCCACATTGTCCCAATGGTCCCTCACTTCCAGGAGGCCCTGAGGTGTCACAATGCCCCCTTGGTGACACCAGGCCCTGAAGGATCGGAAAGGTCTCCATGGTTCCACAAGGCCCCACAGAGTCATAATGGTCTCTGGGTCCATGAAGTCCCACGGTGTCACCATGGCCCCTTGGTTCCATGGGCTCCAGTGGTGCCACAATGATCCCCTTGGTTCCATGAGGTGCCCACAGTGTCACAGTGATCTCCATGGGAAGGAAAGAACCGAGCCCCAGTGTGGCAGGGGCAGCCACCAGAGGCCAAGGCCAGCCAGGCTTGATGGTACGGGCAGATTTTGTCTGGGAGCAACCCTTGGATATAGGGAGGTTTAGAGGTGGAATCCCAATTTCAGACATGGACACCTGGAGTAGAAGGATGGTTCTTTTCCATAGGAATGAAAGCACGAAACCCAAACGTTTCAAAGGCAGAAGAAGAAAGAGGTAGCTCCTGGAAGGTTCATGCAACCAGACCTGTTCTTCCTGGCAGCTTTTGTCATGGAGGAATCCTAGGACATATGGAATTTGGGAGGAGAAATCTCCATTTTTACTATGGTCCCCTTGAGAAGAAGGACAATTCTTTTAATTGGAAGGAAAGCACCAAGTCCCAGCGTTTCTAAAGCAGATTAGAGGCAGCTCCCAAGAGGCCAAGGGCAGCCAGACCTGTCTGTCCTGGCAGCTTTCACTTGGGACCAATCCTTGAATGTACAGAGTTTTGGAGGAGGAATCCCAATTTTGGCCATGGCCCATGGAGGAGAAGGAGAGTTCTCTCCCATCGGAAGGAAAGCCCAGAGCCCCAGTGCTTCAGGGCAGGTGAGAAGCAGCCCTCGACATGCCAAGGTGGCCAGGTGGTTCCCAGGAGGCCCAGCCAGCCAGACCTGGTCCATGTTCCCTTGGTTTGGGGGTGATGCCTTGAGAGGCTGCCTAGAACAGAGCTAGGCAGTGTTAAAGGAATAAAGCAGGTATTTATTAAAAGGCCTTCAAGGGATACACCTTGGGCAGTACAAGAGCCTGGCCCTGGCTCCATCCTAAATGGAGTCCAGGTCACGAGTTTTCATTGGGGCAAACAGGGGGATTTGGTCTGGCAGGATGTGTAAAACAATCTCCTGTGATATCTACTTGTTCTCACACAGAGCACTTGGCTGCAGGGACACATTCCCATCATTCCTGCCCAGGTTTCAGGATTCAAACACTGCTGTCCTTCCCAGGAGCTGTTCTTCATCTGGCTCGGGAGGCCCTTTGGCCTCTGGAGCCACACTCTGGCTCCATTATTAGCACTGCTGGATCCAAACCCTTTATCTCCACCAACAGCAGTGATTTGAGGTGGATCTCCCTTTTTCCCAATTGTTTTAAACACTGACAATATCAATAATTGTGCTACCCTGTCATGGGGTTGAGTAATCCAATCTTGTTCAATATTGTTTAACACAATTACTTCAATTTCTCCTTGATAATCAGTTCCTCCTCCCATGACAGGAGCACTTTGCAAGGCCAAGCTCCAGTGAGCAGTTACCAAACTAAAGTGTCCTGGAGGAATCTGGATTCCTGTTCCTGTTAATATTCATTTGCTTCTGATTTATCCTGACTAATTCCAGTGCATGAAGGTCCAGCCCTGCAGCCTCTGGGCTGGCCCTGCCAGGGCCATCACACCCAGAACAATTTCCCAGGCAGTCCCAGTCTCACTGCCCAGGGCTGTATTTGCACATTGGGAGCAGCCGTGCACAGCCAGGGGGTTCCCATTTCCCCAGGGGGCATTGTTAAGGGCATGGAGCACATCTGGGAGATGGGTTCTCCATGGGGACAGGTTCCTAGCACTCATTATTTAACTGGTCTTTTAACAAACTTTTCTCCACCTCCTCCTCCTCATCCTCCTCCTCATCATCATCATCCTCGTCCTTGTCCTCGTCCTTGTCCTCATCCTCCTCCTCCTCATCCTGTTCCTCCTCCTCCTCCTCTTCCTCCTCCTCCTCATCTTCCTCCGCCTACTGGTCTTCCTCATCCTTCTTGTCCTCTTGCTCCTCCTCATCCTCCTCCTCTATTTACTCGTCCTCCTACTCCTCCTCCTCCTCCTCATCCTTGTCCTACTTGTCCTCCTTGTCTTCCTAGTCCTGTCCCTCCTCCTCCTCCTCCTTGTCCTGCTCATCCTTATCCTCCTCCTCATTATCATCCTCCTCCACATCCTCATTCTCATCCTCTTCTCCTCTTCCTCCTCCTATTCCTCCTCCTCCTCGTCTTTCTCGTCCTCCTCCTGCTTGTCCTCCTTGTCCTCCTGGTCCTCATTGTCCTCCTCATCCTCGTCCTTTTCCTCATCCTTGTCCTCCTCCTCATCCTCCTCCTCCTTATCCTCCGCAACCTTATCCTCCTCATCCTTATCCTCCTCCTCATGATCATTCCTCCTCCTCATCCTCATTCTCCTCCTTCTCCTCCTCCTCATCTTCCTCCTCCTCTTCCTCCTCGTCCTCCCCATCCTGCTCGTCCTCATCCTCCTCGCCCTTCTCCTCCTGGTCTTCCTCATCCTTGTCCTCCTCCTCTTTATTCTCGTCCTTGTCCTCCTCCTCCTCCTGTTCATCTTCCTTTTCCTCCTCACCCTCCTCATCCTCATCCTCCTTGTCCTCCTCATCTTTATCCTTTTCCTCCTCCTCCTCCTCCTCTTCGTCCTCCTCCTTCTTCTCCTCTTCCTCATTGTTCTCCTCCTCCTCATCCTCCTCATCACCCTCCTTGTCCTCGTTCTCTCTCTTCCTCCTCCTATTCCTCTTCCTCCGCATCTTCCACCTCCTCTTCATCCTTCTCTGCCTCCTCCTCCTCCTCTTCCTTGCCCTCGTCCTCCTCATCCTCGTCCTCATCCTCCTTGTCCTTGCCCTCGTTCTCCTCGTCCTCGTCTTCATCCTCCTTGTCCTTGCCCTCGTCCTCCTTGTCCCCATCCTCCTCCACTTCCTCCTCCTGCTCCTCCTCTTTCTCCTCCTCCTCATCTTCCTCCTTGTCGTTGTCCTCCTCCTCCTTCTTGTTCTCCTCTTCCTCCTCGTTCTCCTCCTTCTCCTCATCTTCCTCATCATCCTCCTTGTCCTCGTTCTCTCTCTTCCTCCTCCTATTCCTCCTCTTCATCTTCCACCTCCTTCTTGTCCTCATCCGCCTCCTCCACCTCCTCCTCTTCCTTGTCCTCCTCCTCATTCTCGTCGTCGTCGTCGTCGTCGTCGTCCTCCTCCTCCTCCTCCTCCTCCTCCTCCTCCTCCTCTGAGTGTGGTTCCCATAATTCAATGACTCTAGGATTCCAGGAACCTGGAACTCTGGGATTCCATGACTCTGTGACCCCATGGATGGATTCAGGACTGTCTCCTAGGCCATGAGGGAAGGTTGGTGCCAGCGGGAGGGGCTGCAGAGCAGGGGCACCAACAGCTGAGAGGTGACTGCAGCTGCTGCTGCTGCTGCTTCTGTTGCAGCTGCTGCTGCTGCAGCTGCTGCTGCTTCTGTTGCAGCTGCTGCTGCTGCTGTTGCTGCTGTTGGAGGTGCTGCTGACAGGGGCAGGGCCCTGGTGTGGGTGAGCATTGCCATCTCAGCCTGGGAGCTCCTGGGAGCTCAGGACAGGGCCAGGACTGACCCAGGTTGGCACTGCACTTGAGGACAGACACAGAGAATGGAAAGTGCCCATGGAGTGGTTCCGAGCAGGTCTGTGGGAAGGAGGAGGGAGGGAGGATGAATCCCCTGCCCAAGGCTGCCAAGGGAAGGCTTTGGGAGGGAAAGCAAGCCTTGACCTGACACTAAGCCCTTCAAGGGCTCATTTGCCCACGCTGAGCAGGATTTCATCAGGCTTTGTCTCAAGGCAGTGGCAGGGACAGAAGTGGTGGGAGCAGCTGGAAAGCAGGGCCGTGTATTCTCTCCCCCCAGCCCATTTGGGAACATCTGGGAAAGGTCTCCATTGTCTGCCTGCAGCCAGCTTGGGGGCTTGGGGGACTGGGCTTGGTTTCTTCTGCCATCTGCAATGCTGAGCTTCTCTCTCCTCAAACCCGGCTGCTCAGGTTTGTGTCCCTGTGTCTCGTACCTTCCTCCTCTTCCTCCTCACCACGTGCTCATGGAGCCTCTTTGGGCAGCTGGACTGGAACTGGCAGCAGCAGGTGAGCCCTGAGGAGCACCTCTGGCCTCCAGCCTTTCTGCAGGGCTGGCCAGAGCCTTCCTGCCAGGGGTGAGCCTCTTTCCTGTCTCTTCCTGAGGCAATATAGTCTGGATCTTTGCTTTGTCCTTTCTTTCTCTTTCAGGGAAGGATCAGCCATGGCTGAAGGAATTTTCCGTAGGTACCTGGTGCTGATGGCCATTGTCAGCATCAACCAGCCCTCTGGAAAGAATGGGATTTCTCCTGAGGATGATAAAGGAATTGTCCAGAGGATGAAGGAGCAGGAGGTGATCCTTTGGCAGCACCAGCTGCACTTGGAGGAGGAAATTGCAGACCTGGAAGCCAGACAGGAGTGTCTGGCATGGCCTTTGTGGGAACTGGAGGGAAAGATCCAATGGCACACATGGACGGTGGTTTGCTTGGCTGTCCCTGCCACATTCATGATCTGGAGGCAGCGTAGGAATGGAGCCAGAGGGGAGCACAGAGAAGAAAAGACTGACCCGGGGCTCCTGGGGAAAGCCTGGAAAGGAGTGGCCTTCCTGACAAAGCCCTTTGTGCTGCTCAGGGCCATTTGCATCTCCATGGGCAGAACTGGAGGATATCTTCCAGCATTTATGGATAGACTTGTTGAATTACCTCTTCAATTGCTTCATTCCTGTAAGAAAAACTTGCTGCTTGAAATTCCTTAAGTTCCTTAGGTTAAGAATGTCCTTATTTCTGAGTAATGATTGTTAAATATACTGTTTTGATTGCTATAATCTCTTTATTGATTGTTAGAAATACTCTACATTGTTAGAAATACTTTTAATTGACTGTTAAAAATACTCCATGTTGATTGTTAGAAATAGTTTCTGTATTGATTAAAAGAAATACTCTTTGTATTGATTGTTAGATATACCCTATATTGTTAGAAATACTCTGTACTGATTGTTAAAAATACTCTGTTTTGATTGCTATCATCTCTGTATTCGCTACTATACTCTGTATTGATTGTTAGAAATAGTTTCTGTATTGATTATTAGAAATACTCTCTGTATTCATTGTTATAAACACTAGGCTTCCATTAATAAGATAGATTTAAACAAAGGAATAAACTTTTCAGAATTGTTTGCTTGCAACCAGATGACTTCCTGTTATCTTTTACCTCTGGCATTCTCCTTGCACCCTGTGCTCCCCTTACAGGCTGAAATGCAAACACCACAGAAACAGAGACCCTGTGTGCAAAGCACAGCCAGGGGTGTGTGCTCCTCTGAAGGGACAGACATTTAGGGGAGGATGTTTCAGAAGGAGGCTGTGGACATTGTGGCTGGAAAGCAGGGAAGGAACAGTTTGGCACGAGCTTTCCTTCAGCAGGAGGGGAGCACACAGAGGAGTTTGTGCCAAGTGAAGTCTGACACTGCCATCCAGTGCTGGCAAGAAGGGTGGAGCAGAGAAGCTGAGAAAAGGGCCTCAGCATGTTTAGTGATGAAGTCTGGACTTCAGTGATGGGGACAAAACCTTCCTAAACTGAACATTGAATCTCAAACCCATAGCATTTTGGGAAGGACTGCTACTTTCTTAAGTGGTATCAATATATTTTCCTACCCTTTTCAGGTAAGAAAGGATTTCATTCCTCAGCTGCATTAATGGATGCTGTAATTCCCAGAGCTTCCTTCAGACTTCCAGGGATTGGAGGATGCACTGCGGGCTGTGAGGAAGCTCTTCCCAGGCATGGCCGAGGTTGTACATCTGTTCAAACAAAGGGGAACTGGAGAGGGTTCTTTCAAAGCTTGACTCCTCCCTATTCCATCAGCAATAGTCTCACAGGATTTATGGGTCAGAAACATGTACAACACATGGCAGGGAAGCTGGGCAAGCAGTGAGTGCTGTACCAGCAGGGCCAGAACGGTGCAAGAGCCAGCGCCAAACAGGCTGAGGCAGCCAGGCCAATCCCATCTTTCCAGGGCTCTGGGCTGAACACACAGCTTCAATAACGTCAGGTGTGTTCCCCACAGAGCGCTCTGCATTGCTCTGGGTTAGCACTGCCAGCTTTCCTCTTTATTTCGTATCAGAAAGGGAAATTTTTTTCTCGTTTTGCCCATCTTACCTATGCAGATGTGATGGGAGGCCATCTCTCTGTTTGTGTGGGTGTTGAACCTGGGAAAGACAGTCTGTAGTGTCAGCTGGATACCTAAGGGCTGTCACATAAGCAGTAAGGGTGAACCATCAATTGAAATCATGATAAGGAATGTAGTATGTTCCAATCCTTAACATTAAAATTCGGTGCCACCTGTGGCTCCAGTGGGCTGTGGATCAGGCATGTGTCTTTACCAAAAATGTAATGGTTATTTTAATACTTTTCAATTGAGATTGGGTCCAAAAGCAGGAGGATCTTGGTGCGAAATTAGTATTCAGCCTAATCATTGCAACTAATTATGAGTTTTATTGAATAAATGCACATGCACAAATGTGCCAGCAGTTAGTCTCTGTGATGAGTAGGTTTGAGGCATTTTTTCATTTAGTCTGCAGTGTGAACTTCAGTGCCTGCAGACTTACATATTAAATTTCTCTCTTGGTCACCACTTGATGATTATCGTCACTAGAATTAAATTCTTAGTGTAGTGAGGAGGTGGGAACTAGATAAGAAAGTCTGTTGGGTTTGCATGGGCAGGTTTTGGTAGGTGAAGTAATGGTTTCTGTAAGAAGCTGTTGGAAGCTCCCCCATGCCCACAGAGCAAATGCCAGCCGGCTCCAGGAGAGGCCCACTGTCCTGGGCCGGGCCCGTCAGGGATGTGCTGATGCCTCTGTTATTGCTGTGAATATGTAAACTCACTGAAGAAGGGAAAAGCAATTGCAGCAAAGGAATTGTGTCCAGAAAGGAGTGAGGATGTGTGAGAGGAGCAGCCCTGCAGACAGCCAGGTCTGTGCAGGAGGGGCAGGAGGTGCTCCAGGCACGGGGATGCTGAGATTGCCCTGCAGCCCTGGGGCAGCCCTGGGGAGGCAGCTGAGCCCTGAGCACAGGGAGGGCACAGGGATGCTGAGATTGCCCTGCAGCCCTGCAGGAGCACATGCCCCAGCAGGAGGATGCCTGAGAGGAGGCTGTGAGCCCGTGGGAGGCCTGTGCTGGAACAGATTGCTGGCAGGGACCTGCAGACCTGTGGAGAGAGGAGCCCACCCCAGAGGAGGTTTCCTGGTTGGACGTGTGATCCTGGGAGGACCCGAGCTGGAGCAGGCTGTCCTTGAAGAACTGCGCTCTTTGGAAGAGTGATCCCCGTTGGAACAGTTTGGGAAGAACTTGTCAGGAAAATTAATCCACAAACACCAGAGGTTTATGTCATTGTCACAGGCCCCCAGCTGGGTAATAATTAGTATTGACCCCAGGATTCACAGAAGGCTGATCAACCTCTTCATTATATTATATATAATTATTAAGAAACCCATTGCTTTTATACAGTTATAATACACCTGGACCTAATTGGTCCACTAATCCAAACACCACCACCATTCGCTAATTAAAAAAACACCCTTTGGCAAACAAATCTCCATAACACATTCCACATGTTCACAACAGCAGGTGCAGCAAGTGAAGATAAGGTTCATTTCTCATTCTTTTCTCTGATCTTCTCACAGCCTGCCCCCAGGACAATGCCTGGGAAAGTTGTTTCTCTCTGTGGCCAGAGAGCTGCTGCCACAGGTTTATGTCCTAAACAGAGACAGAGGAGTCCTTTTATTTTATTCAAATAAAGGGAGAGGCCATGGGGCATTCTCTTGAGGTCTTTACAATTTTTGAAGGACATAGTCTCCTTTTTATCCTAATTTCCCTTCTGTCTTTCCACACTGGATGAGGTACTTAAGCGGTACAGACTTCCTGATATGTCTGATACCAAAGATTCCCCTCTAATGTATGACACTCACTTTTAGATTTTAATTTTCATGGAATCTATGTTTTTTCCCCATCGTTTATTTAATCTTTCAATATCCAATTTCATTTATCAGTAAACCTACAGTTCGTTTCTTGTCTGAGATTGAGAGTCCAGATGTTTTCTATTGCCATCTGTGTAGCAGTTGCCTCTGGACTGTTTTCCTTATCTCCTGTGAATGGGCCCATCAATGTCTCCCCACATGGCTCAGAGATAACTCCCTCCAGAGCCATTTCTGTTTAACAGGGGATCAAGTGTTGAAGCATTTCTGAGACAGAGGTCATGATTTATGTTTGGAATGAGATTTGAGTTACTCCAGTCTGGGCCTCAGATTTGGGCCTTGTGAGGACTTCCAGCCTCTGACACAGTTAGAAATTAAGAGTTTTTGGCGCAGTTAGAAATTGTATTAAGGTGTGATGGGGAGCACTGGGCTGTCTGGGTGTGAAGTAGTAGAGGTTTATAGTGTAAGTTTTCAGCCACCTTAAGACAAAGATAAATAACGTTAGCTTGCCAATCATAGTGCCTTTGTAAATTGTAAACTATGTAGATGTGTATAAAAACTGCCATCTTCTCTCAAATAAGCGGAGAACGTGGCATTAATAATATTGGTTGGATGTGCGTTCTGTCTGCCAGCTTTCCCGTTTTTTGATGTCCCTGGCTTTTATCAAGGACCCACCGTGTTACTCAGAATGACATCAGCCCATGGTGAGACGCTCCACCCAGGGGGAAGAGCTAAACATTCCGACCTAGATATATCCTGGGATTTCTACACAGAGAGGCAGCCTTCCCACAGGTTTTCAAGAGGACACAGCTGGGGTTTTCCACTGGACCGACTACACCTTTTATACAGGACCACTGCTCTCACAGAAACCAGCTTTGGCTGCCTTCTGGCAGAGAAGCCCTTTTGGGGCACGGGTTTCTGGGGATGGGCACTGGTGCAGCCAGGGCTCGGGGGAACTCTGCTTGGGCGGGGACTGTGCCTCACCTGCTGCTGTCAGCGCTGCCCGGGCCCCAGGGCTCAGAGCAGCATTCCTGCCCTGGCCCACACGTTCCTGGTCTGTGTCCCACGGCCGTGCTTAGGATGGCCACCATGTGGGACGTGTCCCGAGGAGGCCGTGCCAGCTTCTGTGGAGGCCCCGTGCCCTTCCCGCCGCGGCTGCGTCGGCAGCTGCGGGGGCTCCTGCTGCTCTGAGCCCGCAGAGCAGGGCAGCGTTTGCTGATGGGCTGAGCCCTTCCTAAAGATCCTGTTGGGCTGTCTGACACACCTGGGGCAAGGCATTCCTTCCACCCTGGGCCACTCTGGGGGGCTGGGGGTGGCCCCAGGGCAGGTGGCAGTGCGTGCAAGGGCCCTTGGTGACACGGTGCAGCATGGTCACCGTGGAATGGAACGGGACAGGGATTCCAAGGGCCCTTGGTGACACGGTGCAGCATGGTCACTGTGGAATGGAACGGGACAGGGGATCCAAGGGCCCTTTGTGACACGCTGTGGCAGAGATGTTGGCAGTGACATGGCCACGCCACAGTGCTCAGTGCATGCAACGGGACAGGACGGGAGAGAGCGGTGCTGTGAGGAGCCCTCGCACAGCCACTCGTTCCTGGCTGACGCAGAGCTTTCCCAAGGTATTACTCCTGCAGGTGAGCTCGTGGCCAGAGCAGAGCACTTGGTGACCCCGGGCCTTCCCGAGGCATCTCTTCTGCAGCTGCCCTCGAGAGCAGACTGTGGCGTTTGCTTAGCACCGTCCTTGACAGGAGTCTCCTGTCCTTGTGGCTGGAGCCCTCAAGACCAGAGTGCAGGACTTGCTGTCCTGTAGCCTTGCCAAGACTTCACTCTTGCAGGTGCCCTCAAGGCACAACTGCAGCACTTGCTGACTCGGACCTTTTCCGAGCCACCTTCTCCTACAAGTAGCCATGAATCCAGGCAGTGACGTAGAGCTCAGACCTGTGAGCATTCCATCCCATCCCATCCCATCCCATCCCATCCCATCCCATCCCATCCCATCCCATCCCATCCCAGCTTCTGGGGCCATGCCCATGGACAGGATGGAATAGGGGCCGGGCAGACACCCACAGCCGTGCTCCGTGCCCTGGGCCGTCACGGGGCTGTCCCTGCCTGGGCAGCGCAGGGCTGGGCTGTGTTCTCCGGCCTCTCCCGCAGTCCCTCAGCTCGGGCTGCGCTCGCTCTTTGCCAGGTGCAGCCGTGCAGCGCACACGAGAGCAGGAACGCACCCGTGGCCGCTTCCGCAGAACAGCGCAGGTACCTGCAGCCATCCCCACCTGGGCTGGGCCTGCTGGCACTGCTCAGCCCAGCAGCACGCCTGCAGCACTCCGTGGCTTCTTGCCCTTCTCCTATAGCTCGTTTGCAAATTCATCAAGAGAATTCGGCAGAAAGAGAGCAGCGCCATGGGCCCTGGGCTCAGAGCATACTCAGAGCTCCTCGGACATGAGACCAGTGCCGCCCTGCTGGATTTGCTTGTGCAGAGGGGTGTTTCCAGAGCAGAGCAAGTAGGCAGCTGTGGCCAGGCTTCAATTCCCCCATGAGTCACACGGCTTCCCAAGCCACAGTGCTGGGCCCTGTGAGCCTTTGAGGCCATCACATTGTGGTGGGAAGGGAAGCACTTCTCTGGGGACACTGGGAACACTGCTCCCTCTGGCAGCTTTCCAAGTCTCCCTGTGCCTTCTCCAGGTGCCCGCCATGGTGAGGTACATCCACCAGTGGCTCATGGACAATGATTCTGCAGAGCACAGGCTGGACAACGCCCTGCTGTATCTCACAGAAGCGCAGCCAAATGACGCAGTAATGACACTCCTGTGTGTGGCCCCATCCTGTGACAGGTATGGGGCCCACCTGCCCAGAGGGCTCAGGGCTCACCCCAACCCATCGCCCTGTACAGCCTGTGCCAGGTGTCTGACCCACAGAGAGTCCCAGGGCCCTCTGGCTGCTCCCTCTGCCAGCCCTGGCACGTCAGCCCCCGAGCCTGCTGCCATGCTCCCTCGCTGCCCCACAGGGGCCTGTTCCCACAGGGCTGGGCTGCCTGGCTGCTTCTGGAGAGGGGCAGTGGGCAAAGGCAGAGCCGTCGGTCAACCCGGGCCCCTAGAGATGCCCAGGCCACGGTGCTGTGTCTGAGATCCCCTGAAACAGATCTCTAACCCCACAGAGCTGCCATGGCCATGTGGAAGACCATCATGTGCACGCCCTGGACTGCAGAGCTGGCACAGCAGATACTCCTGGATGTGCTGGGGAGCTGGCCAGAGCACAGCACGTGCACCTCCGATGGGGACAAAACGGGTGTCTTTGTCCTGGCTGTGAGTTTCTGCCAGTGGCCTTTGCTGGCCCCAAGGTCACCTGTCCAGCAGCTCTCCATCCTCCTTCCCCCACTGCATCTCCCTGCCTCAGGGCCTGAAAGCTGGCCTAGGGACAGCTGCAGGGCCACCAGGCCCGCTGCTCCCCCTGTGTCTCTCTGGGCCTCTCCCTGCCACGCTCAGGCCCTGCTACACAAACACCTCAGCACTGAGCGCTGTATTGGGGGGCTTTGTCCTTTGCAGGCAACTGTGGTGATGTGGAAGATCCTCCAGCAGCGCTGTGTCCCAGATATAGTGATGGAGCATTTCCCGCAGTTATTTGTGCATCTGCTCTTCCAAGTGTTCTTCAGCACCAAAGAGATGCCAGAGGTGGTTGATACCTTCTGGAAGGGATGCCAGGAAGAACACAGCTTTGCCACCAGCCCCAGCAGGTGCTCTATCCCAGTCCTTCTGTCCCTGCCACACAGCCAGGGTAGGAGCCAGTGCTCCCAGCGTGACTCGGGCTTTGCTCTGCACTCAGGTTTGCAGTGAGGACCCTAAAGTCCCTGCTGTGCCAAATGGACTATGAGGATGTGGTGGTGTCAATGGAACGCAAGCGTGGCTGGGACACGCTGCTCTGTGCTGACACCCACATTTATGCCGTGGGTCTGCTGGCCAGGTGAGACCCCCTTCTCCCCATTGCTCCCGGCATTTGTGCTCTGTGTCTGGGGTATCCCACTCAGTCCCCGTGGCTGTGGGCCAGAGGCACGAGGGATGGTCAAGCAGACTGGGAAAGGCTGGGAGAGGAGGGTGCCCAGTAGCAGCCACATCTCAAAGGGCCCAGGTCCCCCTGCAGGGTGGGGGGTAAAGACACGAACTACGTCAGTCTGTCCTGGGAGGGGCTTCCCCCCGCTGGCTCAGGGTCTTAGTGTCATAGGAGCAGGCCCCCAGCCGGGTAATCATTATCACTGACTTCATGTATTGCATAAGTCTGATTAATAATAATCTTTATTAAGAAACCCAGTGTTCTTTTAGATAGTTATGATATAGGTAGATTTAATTGCTTTTCTAGTCTAAACACTATCACCATTAGTTAATTAAGAAAGCACACTTTGGTAGACAAATCTCCGTAACATATTCCACATGTTCACAATACCAGTTGCAGCATGTTAAGATAAGAATGATTTTCATTCTTTCCTCTGATCTTCTCAGACTTTCTCAGGCGATGCCTGGGAAGGTTGTCTGTTTCTCTCTGAGGCCAGAGAGCTGCTGCCACATCTTAGTGCCATTTTCCTCCTTCCAGGGAGATGCACAATGAATCCACCTGCTTGTGCAAAAGCATCTCAGGCTGTCTCCTTGAGTTGCTCAGCAAAGAGATGCCATACTGGCCCTTCCCTGCCCTGGCATTCCTTGTGGACGTGAGACTGAAGGCCGGCACTGCCTCCCGGCTCTCTGCCCTCTCGTAGCCGCAGCTGCCTGGGACGGTGCCCACGCCCTGTGCTGCTGCCTGGTCCCCGCCCTGTGCGGTTCTGGGCTCCTGCCGGCCGGGTCCCCTGTCACTGCCCTGTGCCTTTCAGGTCCTGCATTGCCTGGACTTGAGAGCATGCAGTGACAGCATCATGGATCTCTTGTCGAGGCACTTGCTGAGTGAGCGCACAGAGATGCGCCGCCAGGTTCTGAGGGCCCTCCTCTTGCTCAGGGATAATCCCTCGCTGGTAAGGAGGGGCAGCAGCTGAAGCCGTGCAGGCAGCGTGGGGCTGGGGAACGCAGTCGCTGGAACTTGGCTGGACTTCAGGCACTGGGGCAGCCGCTCCCAGCTCTCCTGCCTCCCACTTCAGCTGCCCGAGTGCTGCGGGACAGGCCTTTGGCCTCTGGGCCCTGTGGCAGCAGGGTGGCCTTTCACACACCTTTGTTCCAAACAGGCCAAAAGAATGTGGAGTCTGACTGAGATCTCGCTGTGCTCACCAAGGATCCTTGGATGGTGAGAAGGGGGCAGTGGCTGAAGCTGTACTGGGCAAAGCAGCCCCTTGGGCTGGCAGGGCTTCAGGAGCTGAGGCAGCTGCTCCCAGCTCTCCTGCCTCACCTGCCCCAGTGCTTTGGGACAAGCCTTTGGCCTCTCTGTGATGTCACACGGACATCTGTGATGTCACACTGAAACTGTGAGGTCACATATCTGTTTGTGATGTCACAGTGACAGCTATGTGATGTCACAAAGCCCTCTGTGATGTGCCACAAACATTTCTGTGATATCATACAACTTCCTGTGATGTCACACTGACATCTCTGTTATGTCACACAGCTCTCTGTGATTTCACAGGGACATCTTTCTGATGTCACAATATCTCTTGTGATGTACAGAGACAACTCTGTGACGCCACAAAGCTCTATGTGATGTCACATGGACATCACTGTGCTCTCACACATCCTCCTCTGATGTCACAGAGACATTTTTGTGATGTCACACTGACATCTCTCTAATATCACACAACTCTCTTTGATGTCACACTGACATGTCTGTGACGTTACACAGCTCTCTGTGATGTCACACTGAGATCTCTGTGATGTCACACAACCTCCTGTGATGTCACACAATCATCTCTGTGATGTCACACAGCTTTTTGTGAGGTCACACAGACATCTCTCTGATGTCACACAACTCTCTTTGATGTCACACTGACATTTCTGTGATGTCACACAACTGTCTTTAATGTCACATAGCTCTCTGTGATGTCAAACAGCTTTTTGTGATGTCACATGGACATCTCTGTGATGTCACACTGCTCTCTGTCATGTCACAAGATCATCTTTGTGATTTCACACAACCTCCACTTGATGTCACATAGACATCTGTGTAAGGTCACTCTGACATCTCTGTGATGTCACACAGCTCTCTGTGATGTCACACGGTCATCTCAGTGATGTCATACAACCTCCTATGATGTCACAATGACATCTCTATGATGTCACACTGAAACCTTTGTGACGTGGCACAGTTCTCTGTGATGTCACACTAACCCTGTGATGTCACAAAGCTCTTTGTGAGGTCACACTGACATCTCTGTTATGTCACACAACTTCCTGTGATGTCACAGAGACATATCTGTGAGGTCACACTGACATATCTGTGATGTCACATAGCTCTCTGTGACGTCACATGGACATCTCTGTGATGTCACACAACCTCCTGTGATGTCACACGAACATCTCTGTGATGTCAAGATGACATCTCTGTAATGTCACAGTGACATCTCTCTGATGTCACACAGCTCTCTGTGATGTCACTTTGAATTCCCTGTGACGTCACACACTCTGTGATGTCATAATGACATCTCTGTGATGTCACACCACTCTCTGTGATGCTACATGGACACCTTTGTGATGTCACACAACCTCCTGTGATGTCACAGAGTCATTTCTGTGATGTCACACGGAGATCTCTATGATGTCACACAGCTCTTTCTGATGTCACAGAGATATCTGTGATGTCACATGGACATCTCTGTGATGTCACATTGACTCACTGTGATGTCACACAGCTCTCTGTGATGTCACACGGTCATCTCTGTTATGTCACACTGAGATCTCAGTGATGTCACACAACCTCCTGTGATGTCACGCGGTCATCTCTGTGATGTCACAATGACATGTCTGTGGTGTCACACTTACATCTCTGTGATGTCATGCAAGCTCCTGTGATGTCACAGAGACATCTCTGTGATTTCACACAGCTCTCTGTGATGTGACACTGACATCTCTATGATACCATGAAGCTCTCTGTGGTGTCACACGGTCATCTCTTCAAAGAGTGGCAGGAGCACCTTAGCCAGCTGCAGGGCGATGGGGCTGGGTATTGTGGTGTGATTAACCAGGAACAAATCGTTAAGTAGAACAATGGTCATCCTGACCACATCACTATCATTTCCCTGCAGGAGCTCCCCGAGGCTTTCAGTCAGGCTCCACATTCTTTTGGCCTGTTTGGAACAAAAGTGTGTGAAAGGCCACCCTGCTGCCACAGGGCCCAGAGGCCAAAGGCCTGTCCCGCAGCACTCGGGCAGCTGAAGTGGGAGGCAGGAGAGCTGGGAGCGGCTGCCCCAGTGCCTGAAGCCCAGCCAAGTTCCAGCGACTGCGTTCCCCAGCCCCACGCTGCCTGCACGGCTTCAGCTGCTGCCCCTCCTTACCAGCGAGGGATTATCCCTGAGCAAGAGGAGGGCCCTCAGAACCTGGCGGCGCATCTCTGTGCACTCACTCAGCAAGTGCCTCGACAAGAGATCCATGATGCTGTCACTGCATGCGCTCAAGTCCAGGCAATGCAGGACCTGAAAGGCACAGGGCAGTGACAGGGGACCCGGCTGGCAGGAGCCCAGAACTGCACAGGGCGGGGACCAGGCAGCAGCGCAGGGCGTGGGCACCGTCCCAGGCAGCTGCGGCTACGAGAGGGCAGAGAGCTGGGAGGCAGCGCCGGCCTTCAGACTCACCTCCACAAAGAATGCCATGGCAGGGAAGTTCCAGTATGGCATCTCTTTGCTGAGCAACTCAAGGAGACAGCCTGAGATGCTTTTGCACAAGGGGGTGGATTCATTGCACATCTCCCTGGAAGGGGGGAAATGGCACTAAGATGTGGCAGCAGCTCTCTGGCCTCAGAGAGAAACAGACAACCTTCCCAGGCATCGCCTGAGAAAGCCTGAGAAGATCAGAGGAAAGAATGAAAAAACATTCTTGTCTTAACATGCTGCACCTGGTATTGTGAATATGTGGAATATGTTACAGAGATTTGTCTACCAAAGGGTACTTTCTTAATTAACTAATGGTGATACTGTTTAGACAAGAAAAGCAATTAAAATCAACCTATATCATAACTATCTATAAGAACAATGGGTTTATTAATAAAGATTATTATTGATCAGAATTCTGCAATACATGGAGTCAGTGATAATGATTACCCGGCTGGGGGCCCACTCCTATGACACTAAGACCCTGAGCCGGGGGGGGAAGCCCCTCCCAGGACAGACTGATGCAGTTCTTGTCTTTACCCCCCACCCTGCAGGGGGACCTGGGCCCTTGGAGATGTGGCTGCTACTGGGCACCCTCCTCTCCCAGCCTTTTCCAGTCTGCTTGGCCGTCCCTCGTGCCTCTGGCCCACAGCCACGGGGACTGAGTGGGATACCCCAGACACAGAGCACAAATGCCGGGAGCAATGGGGAGAAGGGGGTCTCACCTGGCCAGCAGACCCACGGCATAAATGTGGGTGTCAGCACAGAGCAGCGTGTCCCAGCCACGCTTGTGTTCCATTGACACCACCACATCCTCATAGTCCATTCGGCACAGCAGGGACTTTAGGGTCCTCACTGCAAACCTGAGTGCAGAGCAAATCCCTGGTCACACTGGGAACACTGGCTCCTACCCTGGCCGTGTGGCAGGGACAAAAGGACAGGAATGGAGCACCTGTTGGGGCTGGTGGCAAGGCTGTGTTCTTCCTGGCATCCCTTCCAGAAGGTACCAACCGCCTCTGGCATCTCTTTGGTGCTGGAGAACACTTGGAAGAGCAGATGCAAAAATAACTGCGGGAAATGCTCATCCACTATATCTGGGACACAGGGCTCCTGGAGGATCTTCCATATCACCACAGTTGCCTGCAAAGGACAAAGCCCCCCAATACAGCGCTCAGTGCCAAGGTGTCCGTGTGACAGGGCCCAAGCGTGGCAGGGAGAGGCCCAGAGAGACGCAGGGGGAGCACCGGGCCTGGTGGCCCTGGAGCTGCCCCGAGGCCAGCTTTCAGCCCAGCGCCTGAGGCAGGGAGACGCCGTGGGGGAGGGAGGATGGAGAGCTGCTGGAGTGGTGGCCTTGGGGCCAGCAAAGGCAGAAACTCACAGCCAGGACAAAGACACCCGTTTTGTCCCCATCGGAGGTGCACTTGCTGTGCTCTGGCCAGCTCCCCAGCACATCCAGGAGTATCTGCTGTGCCAGCTCTGCAGTCCAGGGCGTGCACATGATGGTCTTCCACATGGCCATGGCAGCTCTGTGGGGTTAGAGATCTGTCTCAGGGGATCTCAGACACAGCACCGTGGCCTGGGCATCTCTAGGGGCCTGGGTTGATCGCCGGCTCTGCCTTTGCCCACTGCCCCTCTCCAGAAGCAGCCAGGCAGCCCAGCCCTGTGGGAACAGGCCCCTGTGGGGCAGCGAGGGAGCATGGCAGCAGGCTTGGGGGCTGACGTGCCAGGGCTGGCAGAGGGAGCAGCCAGAGGGCCCTGGGACTCTCTGTGGGTCAGACACCTGGGACAGGCTGTACAGGGCGATGGGTTGGGGTGAGCCCTGAGCCCTCTGGGCAGGTGGGCCCTGTACCTGTCACAGGATGGGGCCACACGCAGGAGTGTCATTACTGCGTCATTTGGCTGCGCTTCTGTGAGATACAGCAGGGCGTTGTCCAGCCTGTGCTCAGCAGAATCATTGGCCATGAGCCACTGGTGGATGTACCTCACCATGGCGGGCACCTGGAGAAGGCACAGGGAGACTTGGAAAGCTGCCAGAGGGAGCAGTGTTCCCAGGGTCCCCAGAGAAATGTTTCCCTTCCCACCACAATGTGATGGCCTCAAAGGCTCACAGGGCCCAGCACTGTGGCTTGGGAAGCCGTGTGACTCATGGGGGAATTGAAGCCTGGCCACAGCTGCCTACTTGCTCTGCTCTGGAAACACCCCTCTGCACAAGCAAATCCAGCAGGGCGGCACTGGTCTCATGTCCGAGGAGCTCTGAGTAGGCTCTGAGCCCAGGGCCCATGGCGCTGCTCTCTTTCTGCCGAATTCTCTTGATGAATTTGCAAACGAGCTGTAGGAGAAGGGCAAGAAGCCATGGAGTGCTGCAGGTGTGCTGCTGGGCTGAGCGGTGGCAGCAGGCCCAGCCCAGGTGGGGATGGCTGCAGGTACCTGCGCTGTTCTGCGGAAGCGGCCACGGGTGCGTTCCTGCTCTCGTGTGCGCTGCACGGCTGCACCTGGCAAAGAGCGAGCGCAGCCCGAGCTGAGGGGCTGCGGGAGAGGCCAGAGAACACAGCCCAGCCCTGCGCTGCCCAGGCAGGGACAGCCCTGCGACGGCCAAGGGCACGGAGCACGGCTGTGGGTGTCTGCCCGGCCCCTATTCCATCCTGTCCATGGGCACGGCCCCAGGGGAGGGGATGGGACAGGACGGGACGGGACGGGATGGGATGGGACGGGACGGGACGGGACGGGACGGGATGGGATGGGACGGGATGGGGTGGGATGGGGCCAAGCTGGCTGAAGGCACCAGCACTGCGGCCTGGCTCTGCCACTCACCCTCCTGTGCTGGATGGAACAGCACCACCTCTTCAGTCTCTTGTGGCTGGGGCAGCTCCAGGGCTGCCTTCTTCCTCTTCCATCCAGGTCAGCTTGGGCACTCTCAGGGCTCCCTGCCCCATGTCACTGACCGGATTTCTGGCTACCCTCAGGAGAGATAACTTGGAAAACTCTGGGGTATCAAGTTCCATGCTCTACCCTTGAGGGCACCTGCAGAATTGAAGCCTCAGAAGGCCACAGGTCAACGAGTCCTGTGGTCTGGCCTCGAGGTCAGCTGCAGGAACAATGCCTCAGGAAAGTTCTGGGTAGGGCAGAAACGAGCGCGCTGTGCGGGGGCTCCTCACAGCACCGCTCTGTCCTGTCCTGTCCCGTCACCTGCTCCGAGCACTGTGGCGTGCTCTTGCCACTTCCAGCTCCTATGTCAGCACGTGTCACAAAGGGCCCTTGGAAACCCAGCTCCATTCCATGCTGCATGTGTCACAAAGGGCCCTTGGAAACACTGCCACCTGCCCTGGGGCCACACCCTGCCCACCCAAAGTGGTCCAGGTTGGAAGGAATCCCTGGTCTCAAGTGTCTGAGACAGCCCAACAGGATCTTTAGGAACGGCTCAGACCATCAGCAAACGCTGCCCTGCTCTGCGGGCTCAGGGCAGCAGAAGCAGCCCCCAGGGCTGCCGACGCAGCCACGCTGGGAAGGGCACAGGGCCTTCCACAGAAGCTGGCACAGACTCCTCAGGACACGTCCCGGCTCATGGTCATCCCAAACCCGCGAGTGTGACACGGACAAGGAACTGTGGGCCAGGGCAGGAATGCTGCTCTGAGCCCTGGGGCCCGGGGAGCGCTGGCACCAGCAGGTGAGGCAGTCCCTGCCCAGGCAGACCTGCCACCCCCTGAGCCCTGGCAGGGCTGGTGCCGTCTCCTGCCCCAGAGACCTGTGCCCCCGGGGGCTTCTGTGCCAGAGGGAGCCAAAGCCCAGGGGCACTGGGGGCTGTGCTCCTGCCTGCAGGGGCTGTTGGCAGGAACACCTGGAGCAACTGCTGGCAACAATGAGTAGATGGCAAAATGGTTACCCCTGCCCCGGTGTAGAAATCTAAGTGGCCAATAGACTACAGCTCTCCCCTCTTGTTCCCTGCAGCAGAATCAGGACCATGAACAGAAACAGTCACAGATATTCTTTCTGCACCCCATTAGCAAAGCTGTGCCAAACCACAGATGCTGCCTTCAAATGGAACCAAATTCCAACCTAGACCTCTCACCTCCCAGACAACTCCTTCCCCAACACACCTCCAACACCAACAGCCTGCAAACACCACACAGAAGCCCTCAACATCCCGCCAGGACCCCCAGCTGCCCCTGTCCCTGTCCCTGTCCCTGTCCCTGTCCCACCCTCCCACAGATGCCCTGGTTCCCTGCACGTGCCGTGGGATGGCACTCAGGAGGATCTGCTCCAAGGCCTTCCCCGGCAGCAAGCTCAGGCTGCCAGGCCTATGGATCCTGCATCATCCTTCCCACCGAACCTTCCATTGGCATGGCTCTTCCACTGGCACATCTGCGCTCAGCTGGGACTACTCCGCTCACCCAGGGCTCCTGGTAAAGGATGGAGAGCAGCCTGGCAAGCTCTTTCTCCAGCTCCCTCTGTGCTCTTGGGGAAGGTAGAACCTTCCACAGGAAAGCAACTGCTGCCACAAGGAGTGGGTGGCATCAGGCAGCTCTGGGGAAGCCCCTCAGGAATGCTGTATCCTGAGGGAACACTGTTGGCCTTGACCTGTTGGCACCTGCAAAAGCTTCAAATCAGCTGCCTCAGCTTCCAGGGCCTCTCTTGGCCAGAATCCTGACGTGGATGCAGGACGAGTGCCAGGCACTGCTGGGACCCAGCGGGACAGGACCGGCTGTCTCGTGCCCACGCAGCAGCCCTGACACAGCCAGGGCCATCCCGAGAGCAGACAGACGCTCACGGGCCAGCAGAGAGGAGCAAGGAGCCCTGGGCTCCTCTCAGGGTACCTCAGCTGGGCTCGCTCCACAACACGCCCCCATTGGAAGGCCTGCTGATGTCCAGCTGCCAGAAATGCCTCCCTTGTGCTCTCCAAGATGCACAGGGAGAGCCAGTGAGCAGGACACTTGGGAGGCAAACCTTCCAAGCCTTTGCTAAGGCCAGGCACACACCAAGATCAGCCAAGACTCTCCACCATGCTGCCTGGCCCACCCAGCCCAGCTCTGTGCTGGCCCTGGGCCACAGCAGCTCCCAGCAAGCAGGAGGCAAATGCATCTTGCCAAGAGTTCAAACACAGCAGACAGGGAAGATGTGAAAAGTGTGTGCATAAAGGGCTGTTAATTCACAGCTCCCACAGAGAGCTTTGGGGCTCACAGATGGACAGAGATGGTTCTGCTCACCCCTCTGTCCAAAGGGGGGTAACACACACTGCTGCAGGTGCTTTGGTTGGTTCCTGCAGGTCCAGGTGGATGACAAACCAGCTCTTCACAGGCTTCTCCCTTGCCCTGCCCCTCTGCCAAGTGCAGCGGGCCTCAAGGACTGAAAGGAGCACAGAGAGCCAAAGGGGGACACTCGCACCTGCTTCACTGGAGCTCCCTGGGAAGCACTTTCCTTGAGAAGCAAGCCCCTGTTCTCCAAAGGCATTTCCCCAAATGTGCAGCTTTTCTGGCCAACACCAACACACCCTTAAAAAATGCTGGCAAGGCTGAAGGCCTTCATGTCCTTTCAGGACAGGCACTCCAGCTGTAGCTCCTATTCCCCCAAGTGTGTTTCCAGGTGGAGGTTCAGAGGTACAGCCCCAGGCCCTCTACAAACACAAGCTGCCCACTGCCTCTTCACCTGCCTCAACTCCAGCCTGTGGTCACGGCAGCAAAACCAGGCTGTTCCTGGCCAGAGCCCAGAGCCCTGCTCCTGCAGGATGCTCTTGTCAGCACCTTCCAGGACTCTCCGCTGTGCACGCAGCGCTTTTCATGCCCGCTCCAAACAGGCTCTGGAAGGCAGAGCACAGCCTGGCTTGCTCTGCCACCAGCACACCCCAAACACAGGTGGAGGAAGAAGCAGCAGGGGCTGTTTTGTGGCCATGCCCAAGAGAGACTGGAAGGTGCCCTCCCTCTACTCTCACTTGGTTGGCTTTCTGACTGGCTCCGAGCCTGGGGCTCCTGGAGCCGGCTGGCATTTGCTCTGTGGGCATGGGGGAGCTTCCAACAGCTTCTAACAGAAACCATTACTTCATCTACCAAAACCTGGCCATGCAAACCCAACAGACTTTCTTATCTATTTCCCACCTCCTCACTACACTAGGAATTTAATTCTAGTGATGATAATCATCAAGTGGTGACCAAGAGAGAAATTAAATATGTAAGTCTTCAGGCACTGAAGTTCACACTACAGACTAAATGAAAAAATGCCTCAAACCTACTCATCGCAGAGACTAACTGCTGGCACATTTGTACATGTGCATTTATTCAATAAAACTCATAATTAGTTGCAATGATTAGGCTGAATACTAATTTCGCACCAAGACCCTCCTGCTTTTGGACCCAATCCCAATTGAAAAGTATTATAATAACCATTACATTTTTGGTAAAGACACATGCCTGATCTACATCCCACTGGAGCCACAGGTGGCACTGAATTTTAATGTTAAGGATTGGAACATACTACATTCCTGATCATGATTTAAATTGACAGCTCACACTTACTGCTTATGTGTCAGCCCTCAGGTATCCAGCTGACACTACAGACTGCCTTTCTCAGGTACAACACCTACACAAACAGAGAGATGGCCTCCCATCACATCTGCATAGGTAAGATGGGCAAAATGAGAGAAAAATTTCCCTTTCTAGTATGAAATAAAGAGGAAAGCTGTCAGTCCTAACCCAGAGCTCTGCAGAAGGCTCTGTGGGGAGAGCACCTGACGTTATTGAAGCTGTGTTCAGCCCAGAGCCCTGGAAAGATGGGATTGGCCTGGCTGCCTCAGCCTGTTTGGCGCTGGCTCTTGCACCGTTCTGGCCCTGCTGGTACAGCACTCACTGCTTGCCCAGCTTCCCTGCCATGTGTTGTACATGTTCCTGACCCATAAATCCTGTGAGACTATTGCTGATGGAATAGGGAGGAGTCACACTTTGAAAGAACCCTCTCCAGTTCCCCTTTGTTTGAACAGATGTACAACTTCGGCCATGCCTGGGAAGTGTTTCCTCACAGCCCGCAGTGCACCTTCCAATCCCTGGAAGTCTGAAGGGAGCACTAGGAATTCCAACATCCACTAATGCAGACAAGGAGTGAAATCCTTTCTTACCTGAAATGGGTAGGAAAATACATTGATACCGTGAAGAAAGTAACATTCCTTCCCAAAATGCTATGGGTTTGAGATTCAATGTTCAGTTTAGGAAGGTTTTGTCCCCATCACTGAAGTCCAGACTTCATCACTAAACATGCTGAGGCCCTTTTCTCAGCTTCTCTGCTCCACCCTTCTTGCCAGCACTGGATGGCAGTGTCAGACTCCACTTGACACAAACTCCTCTGTGTGCCTCCCCTCCTGCTGAAGGAAAGCTCCTGCCAAACTGTTCCTTCTCTGCTTTCCAGCCACAATGTCCACAGCCTCCTTCTGAAACATCCTCCCCTAAATGTCTGTCCCTTCAGAGGAGCACACACCCCTGGCTGTGCTTTGCACACAGGCTCTCTGTTTCTGTGGTGTTTGCATTTCAGCCTGTAAGGGGAGCACAGGGTGCAAGGAGAATGCCAGAGGAAAAAGATAACAGGAAGTCATCTGGTTGCAAACAAACGATTCTGAAAAGTTTATTCCTTTGTTTAAATCTATCTTATTAATGGAAACCTAGTATTTATAACAATGAATACAGAGAGTATTTCTAATAATCAATACAGAAATTATTTCTAACAATCAATGCAGAGTATAACAATCAATACAGATATTATACCAATCAATACAGAGTACTTTTAACACTCAATTCAAAATATTTCTAACAATGTAGAGTATTTCTAACAATCAATACAGAGATTATAGCAATCAATACAGTATATTTAACAATCATTATAGAGAAATAAAGACATTCTTAACCTAAGGAACTTAAGGAATTTCAAGCACCAAGTTTTTCTTACAGGAATGAAGCAATTGAAGAGGTAATTCAACAAGCCTATCCATAAATGCTGGAAGATATCCTCCAGTTCTGCCCATGGAGATGCAAATGGCCCTGAGCAGCACAAGGGCTTTGTCAGGAAGGCCACTCCTTTCCAGGCTTTCCCCAGGAGCCCCGGGTCAGTCTTTTCTTCTCTGTGCTCCCCTCTGGCTCTATTCCTATGCTTCCTCCAGATCATGAACGTGGCAGGGACAGCCAAGCAAACCACCGTGCATGTGTGCCATTGGATCTTTCCTCCAGTTCCCACAGAGGGCATGCCTGACTCTCCTGTCTGGCTTCCAAGTCTGCAGTTTCCTCCTCCAAGTGCAGCTGGTGCTTCTGAGGGATCACTTCCCGCTCCTTCATCCTCTGGACAATTCCTTTATCATCCTCAGGAGAAATCCCATTCTTTCCAGGGGGCTGGTTGATGCTGACAATGGCCATCAGCACCAGGTACCTATGGAAGATTCCTTCAGCCATGGCTGATCCTTCCCTGAAAGAGAAAGAAAGGAGGACAGAGCCAAGATCCAGACTATATTGCCTCGGGAGGAGAGAGGAAAGAGGCTCGCCCCTGGCAGGAAGGCTCTGGCCAGCCCTGCAGAAAGGCTGGAGGCCAGAGGTGCTCCTCAGGGCACGCCTGCTGCTGCCAGTTCCAGTCCAGCTGCCCAAAGAGGCTCCATGAGCACGTGGTGAGGAGGAACAGGAGGAAGGTGCGAGACACAGGGACACAAACCTGAGCAGCCAGGTTTGAGGAGAGAGAAGCTCAGCATTGCAGATGGCAGAAGAAACCAAGCCCAGTCCCCCAAGCAGGAGGAGAGGAAGGGCCCCCCAAGCTGGCTGAAGGCAGACAATGGAGACCTTGCCCAAATGTTCCCAAATGGGCTGGGGGGAGGGAATACACGGCCCTGCTTTCCAGCTGCTCCCACCACTTCTGACCCTGCCACTGCCTTGAGACAAAGCCTGATGAAATCCTGCTCAGCATGGGTAACTGAGCTCTTGAAGGGCTTAGTGTCAGCTCAAGGCTTCCTTTCCCTCCCAAAGCCTTCCCTTGGCAGCCTTGGGCAGGGGATTCATCCTCCCTCCCTCCTCCTTCCCACAGACCTGCTCGGAACCACTCCATGGGCACTTTCCATTCTCTGTGTCCGTCCTCAAGTGCAGTGCCAACCTGGGTCAGTCCTGGCTCTGTCCTGAGCTCCCAGGAGTTCACAGGCTGAGATGGCAAAGCTCAGCCACACCAGGGCCCTGCCCCTGCCAGCAGCACCCCCACAAGCAGCAGCAGCAGCAGCTGCAGTCGCCTCTCAGCTGTTGGTGCCCCTGCACTGCAGCCGCTCCTGCTGGCACCAACGTTCCTTTGTGGCCTTGGAGACAGTCCTGAATCCATCCATGGGGTCACAGAGCCTTGGAATCCCAGAGTTCCAGGTTCCTGGAATCCTAAAGTCATTGAATCCTGAGAACCACACTCAGAGGAGGAGGAGGAGGAGGAGGAGGAGGAGGAGGAGGAGGAGGAGGAGGAGGAGGAGGAGGAGGAGGAGGAGGAGGAGGAGGAGGAGGAGGAGGATGAAGAGGAGGTGGAAGATGAGGAGGAAGAGAGAGAACGAGGACAAGGAGGATGATGAGGAGGATGAGGAGGAGGAGGAGAATGAGGAGGAGGAGGAGAAGAAGGATGAGGAGGAGGAGGATGAGGAAAAGGATGAAGATGAGGAGGACAAGGAGGACGAGGAGGAGGAGGATGAGGAGGAGAAGGAAGATGAACAGGAGGTGGAGGAGGACAAGGAGGAGAATAAAGAAAAGGAGGAGGACAAGCATGAGGAGGACCACGAGAAGAAGGACGAGGAGGATGAGGAGGAGGAAGATGAGGAGGAGAAGGAGGAGAATGAGGATAAAGAGGAGGAGGAAGATGAGGAGGATAAGGAGGAGAAGGATGAGGAGGAGGAGGAGAACAAGGATGAGGAAAAGGACAAAGATGAGGAGGACAAGGAAAACGAGGAGGACAAGGAGGAGGAGGAGGAATAGGAGGAGGAAGAGGATGAGAATGAGGATGTGGAGGAAGATGATTATGAGGAGGATAAGGATGAGCAGGACAAGGAGGAGGAGGAGGAGGAGAAGGAGGACTAGGATGACAAGGAGGACAATCAGGAGGAGGAGGAGAAGAAGGAGGAGGAGGAGGAGGACGCAAATGAGTATGAGGATGAGGATGAGGACGAGGATGGGAACAAGAAGGAGGAAGATGAAGAGGAGGAGGAGGAGGCGGAGAAGGGGTTGTTAAAAGAGCACTTGAAAGAATGAGGAGGTGGGAACCTGTCCCCATGGAGAACCCATCTCCCAGATGTGCTCCATGCCCTTAACAATGGCCCCTGGGGAAATGGGAACCCCCTGGCTGTGCACGGCTGCTCCCAGTGTGCAAATACAGCCCTGGGCAGTGAGACTGGGACTGCCTGGGAAATTGTTCTGGGTGTGATGGCCCTGGCAGGGCCAGCCCAGAGGCTGCAGGGCTGGACCTTCATGCACTGGAATTAGTCAGGATAAATCAGAAGCAAATGAGAATTAGCAATACAGGAACAGGAATCCAGATTCCTCCAGGACACTTTGGTTTGGTAACTGCTCACTGGAGCTTGGCCTTGCAAAGTGCTCCTGTCATGGGAGGAGGAACTGATGCAGATTATTAAGGGGAAAATGAAGTAATTTGGTTTAAGGATAGTGAACAACATTGGATTATTCAAACCCATGACAGGGTAGCACAAATATTGATATTGTCAGTGTTTAAAACAATTGGGAAAAAAGGAGATCCACCTTAAATCACTGCTGTTGGTGGAGATAAAGGGTTTGGATCCAGCAGTGCTAATATTGGAGCCAGAGTGTGGGTCCAGAGGCCAAAAGGCCTCCCGAGGCAGCTGAAGAACAGCTCCTGGGAAGGACAGCAGTGTTTGAATCCTGAAACCTGGGCAGGAATGATGGGAATGTGTCCCTGCAGCCAAGTGCTCTCTGTAAGAACAGGTAGATATTACAGGAGATTGTTTTACACATCCTGCCAGACCAAATCTCCCTCTTTGCCACAGTGAAAACTCGTGACCTGGACTCCATCTACGATGGAGCCAGGGCCAGGCTCTTGTACTGCCCAAGGTGTATCCCTTGAAGGCCTTTTAATAAATACCTGCTTTATTCCTTTAACACTGCCTAGCTCTGTTCTAGGCAGCCTCTCAAGGCATCACCACCAAACCAAGGGAACACGGACCAGGTCTGGCTGGCTGGGCCTCCTGGGGACCACCTGACCACCTTGGCATGTCGAGGGCTGCTTCTCACCTGCCCTGGAGCACTGGGGCTCTGGGCTTTCCTTGCTGTGGAAAAGAATTGTCCTTCTCAAGGCATCTGTGGTCAAAATGGAGATTCCACCTCCCAAATTCCATATATTCAAGGATTTCTGCATGACAAAAGCTGCCAGGAAGAACTGGTCTGTTTGGCTGAGCCTCCCAGGAGCCACCTCTTTCTTCTTCTGCCTTTGAAACACTCGGGCTCTGTGCTTTCCTTCCTATGGAAAGGAGCCATCCTTCTTCCCGATGCAGAAATGGCCAAAATTGGGGTTCTACCTCCCAGATTCTCTATAGCCAAGAGTTCCTCCCATGCAAAATCTGTCGGTACCGTCAAGTCTGGCTGGCCTTGGCCTCTGGTGGCTGGCCTTGGCCTCTGGTGGCTGCTCCTGCCACACTGGGGCTCAGTTCTTTCCTTCCCATGGAGATCACTGTGACACTGTGGGCACCTCATGGAACCAAGGGGATCATTGTGGCACCACTGGAGCCCATGGAACCAAGGGGCCATGGTGACACCACGGGGCTTCATGAACCCAGAGACCATTATGACTCTGTGGGGCCTGATGGAACCATGGAGACCATTCTGACCCTTCAGGGCCTGGTGTCACCAAGGGGACATTGTGACACCTCAGGGCCTCCTGGAAGCAAGGGACCATTGGGACACTGTGGGGCCCCATGGAAGTGAGGGAACATGGACCAGGTCTGGCTGGCTTGGACTGCCAGGGGCCACCTGACAGGTCTGGTTGATGTTGGGATGTCAAGGGCTGCCTTTCATCAGCTTCTGGAACACTCCTCTGTATGGAAAAAAAAGTCTGTTATTTCAGATGTCCATTGCCAAAATTGGTACTCTCGCTAAAAAATTTCCTATTTGTAAAGGTATCTCTTCAAACAGAATCTGGCATCACTGGCTGGCCTTTGCATCTGGTGGTCACCTCTTGTCTGCCCCTAAAACAGTGGCGCTCTGTTCCTTCATTGCTATGGAAAAGAACTGGTCTTCATGTCCAGGGACCATGGCCAAAATTAGAATTGGCCAAAGAGCCCAGCCAGGGTCATGTAACCATCTGCAGCCCCGGGCAGATATTGACTCTGCCAGTGCTGCCATCCTCCCTCCAGTGAGAGAAAAGGACACAGGGCAGGCACACAGAGGAGCAGCATGGACACACCGAGGGCAGGGAAGAGGAAGTTGAGTCCCAGATGGGAGGGATGAGGAGATGCCTTGATCTTGGGGCTGGAATCCTCTGCTAAAGCTATGGAGAAGGATGTCATTGATACATCAGACTCTCTTTCTTCCCTCTAAGGCATTCAAAAGTATGGGGAGATAACTTGTTCAGCAAAAGCCTCCATGCTAATGTGAGCAAATTTTGCAGTAGCTGTTATCTCATGAGAAGTTTGAACAATGAAATGCAGCAGAGTGATGAAACCCTGTGTCCTCAGGAAGAGAAGGAGACCTCTGTTCCCAGAGATGAAGATGATTTCAGAAATAGAAGAAGAAAATATTTGGTCTTAAACAGCTCATCTTTAAGCTAATACGCCATAAGTTGACATGGCCCATAAACAGTGCTGTGGGAAAAGCTGTGAAAAAATGGCAGGGATTTCACAATTTCATTTTTCCAAATGGCTGCTAATCGTGGAAATTGAGAGCCCCAAGAGAACTGTTTTCTTATGGAGGAGTCTCCATAGCAAGAAAGAGAGACTCCTCTCCCTAAGTGAAGTGAAGAAAGACTATTTTAGAGGTGGTAAACGTACTCAAAATTTTAGGTTTTGTGTCCATATATTGTCAGTAAGAAAGAAAAAGTTGTATGGAGAGAGGAAGTTTTGTGAAAGTTTTGATATGATTCTTACTACTCTTTCTTTTAGTTACTGTTAATAAACTTTTCTTTATACCCTTTTAAAGTTTTCAGCCCATTTGCTTTTCTCCTACTCCTATCTCACAGCAGGAAATGAGTACGTATATTCTAGTGAGTGCACTGGTAATTAGCCAAAACTGAACTCACCACACTAATTGGTGCATTGGCCGAGAAATCTCAAATTGGCAAGCCAAAACCACTACAGAAAACTTCGTGATGAACTTCACTAGAGCAGAGGGAAATCAAGGTAAAGCCATGGTTTTTCAGGACTTGCTTGATCCTAATGAGACCCGTGGTGCATTTGGAGCTGAGCCCTGGAACCTCAGGGCCTGAGAGGAGATGGCACAAACCTTTCCCGGAGTCAAAGTCAGAGGAAAACCCCAAAGTGGTTGGAGTCTAAAGCATTAATGGGAACCACAAAGGTCCATCTATACCACAGGCTCTTCATGGAGTCCTTGGAGGAGAGACCTGGAGGCCAGGATGGCACAAAAACCTCTCAGAGACTGAAAATGGCACAAAGAACTCTCAATGTGGAAAGGAAAATCCAAAGTACCTCACAAATGTTAAGAATCTTAAAGTATTCATGAGCCCCACTGAGTGTCAGTACAAAGCTCTCAAGGGACTCATTAAAACAGATAATTGGGGCCATGATTGCAGAAAAATCTCACAGTCTGTATCAAAAGGCAAACACCAAGTACCTTAATAAAACTGAAGTACCTTGAAGCATTAATGGGCCCCACTGAGTGTTGTTCCTGACAAAGTCTCTCCAGGGACTAATTAAAGCAGATAATTGGAGGCCTAGATTGCAGAAACCTCTCAGAGACTCCAAGGCAAAAGCCAAAGTCCTTTGAAAATCCTGCAGTCCCTGGGAGCATGAAGGAGCCCCCAGGACCATTCCTGACCAAGGCTCCCCAGGGACTCCTTCCAGTAGATCCTTGAGGCCACTGGGATGTGGGCTAGGGGGGGATGCTGAGGGCAGGAGCAGGGGCTGACAGTGCCCAGCCTGGCTGGGGCTGTGCCAGGAGGCCCCAGGGCCTCAGGACAAGGTGTCTCCTCACAGCCCTTGGTGGCACAGACCCTGCTGTGCCCCAGGGCACCAAGACTTGGCTTCTCTTTGTCCCCTCCTGCCATCAGTGCCTCCAGTTCTCTGCTCTGCCTGGGGCCTGGGGACACTTTCTCAGTCGTGTCCCTCAGTGGGACCCATTAAAAGTCCAAGGAACTTTGGAGTTGGATTCTGACTTGGAGTTCTGCAGAGGTTTCTGCAGCTCCCTCTCAGGGCCTGATGTTCAGGGCCTGAGCACAAAGCCCCAGAGGGTCATTAAAGTCCTTGTGCTGTGTCTGTGCTGCTGAGCTGGGCCAGGCTCCTGGCACAGAGGGTGATGCTGGTAACCAAGCAGAGCTTCCAAAGCACATTTCTCTTGCTGAGCAGCTCTTCTGCCAGCCCAGCAGGGCTGGGGCACTGCCTGCAGCCAGCCCGGGCACAGCACAGAGGCACAGAGAGCTTCAATCAGTCAGGGCTGGGAAGGGGCTGAGAAGTGCCTGGGGCAGAATCACTGCCAGCCCTTGGCACAGGAACCTCTGGCTGCAGGACAATGCAGCTGCAGCTCCTGGAGAGATCTAAAGCTGGAACATGCCAATGCCCACAGAGCCTGTGAGTGCATTCTCTGCTCATCTCCTGTGCAGAGCAGCCAGGGGTGCCCAGGGCTGTCCTGCAGAGCAGGGTCCTGCAGCCCAGGGCGCTGTGCTGGGCCAGGGACTCTGCTGCCTGCCAGGGACAGCTCTCAGCTGGCCCTGGAGCTGCTCCCAGTGCTGGCCAGGAGCTGTGGGGGGAAGGAGCCACCCTGAGCAGGGCAGGTGCTGCTGCTGAGAGGGGCTGGCTGGGGCAGGGCTGCTCCAGCTCCAGACCAGCCTGGGCACAGCTCCGGAGGGCACTTCCCAAAGAAGGTAAGCCTAGGATTATACTTATATACTTAGAAAACTATAATCCTTTATTATTGCTATTAAACTCTTGATTACCTCTCTTAAACTCTTACTGAACAATATTAAAGTTTTATTATATATCTCTATATCTATAATATTTAATTAACTCTAGTATATTTCCTTATGGTTTTTCTTAGAATTTAGAAAAATAACCTGACTGTATAAATGCATTTTTGAATATTATATAGTCTTTTCAACAGGAAGAGGACCTACAAGAAGAACATTTTGGTTTTTGTATGCCAGCAGTGATAACGAAAACTGGGGGAAAAAAGTCCTTGGACCTACTCCAATGTGTTGAGCCAGGAGTGTGTAACTGGGACAAGTGAATATCCTTTTGAATGTCCTTGTTAAATATCCTAATTAATCAACCTTAATGAATTGTTGAAATCAGGGGCCGGGTGTGCCTCATCCCCACTGGGACACCTGGAAGCTTCCAATAAAGGTCTGGTTTTTACTTTACTGTTCTAATACTGTTGCAAGGGCTTTTTTTATCCTTCAATTATAGACAAAAGGGGGTTGAGAGAAGCAGAACAGGAATTGAAATCCCAGAATGACAGAACATTCTGAGTTGAAAGGGATACACAGGATCATCAAAGGAATGTTTGAACATTTACAGCGACTCCAGAACGGTGACTTTGGGTGGTCTGTGTCTCTGCTGGGAGCCTCCCAAAGGGCCTTCAGCCACTCCTCAGCCCTGGGCAGCAGCAGCATCACCTCTGCAGGGCCCAGCAGGGCTCTCCTGAGCTGCCCTTGCCCAGCTGCACACAGAGCCTGCCCCAGCCAGGGCCCTGCACACAGGCAGGTTTCTGTAGGGCCGGGCCGAGGGCACACAGGGTGGGATGGGCTCTGTGAGCGCTGGCAGGGACAAGGCACCTCTCAGGAGGGGATGTCCAGGCCCAGGGAGATGCTCAGGGAAGCAGAGGGGGCTGAAGAGAGCAGTGCTGGGGGAACAAGCCCGTCCAGCCCCTCACCTTCCCTCAGCCACGGGGAATCCTTTGGCTCTCACATCTCTCAGTGGCAAAATCTGAGTGCAGCAGGAATGCTGGGGATTTCTGATCTCAGAGAGTGAGCAATGATGTGTGGGTAGGAAAATTATTCCTAAAATCATCTCCTGCCATCTGTTTCCTTTAGAAATGTGAGTGCAGATGGTATCAAAGCCTTTCTGGAGTAGGAGTGATTCCCCTGACAAATCCTGAATATCCAGCCTTGTCCCTCTGCCACATGGCCAAAAACCCAGGGCAACAGGGCAGGGATGGCTCCCTGAGAGCCCCCATGCACAGGCCTGGCTGTTCCTGGCACACTCAGCCAGCACAACTGGAGCTCAGGCACAGACCTGTCTGAAGGTTTCCCCAGAGCAGGAACAAGGGTGGGTGAGTCCCAGCACAACAGGCTGCAGGGAATGGCCCAGGTTTGGCTCCAAGCAGCCTCTTCTGACTTGTCCCTGTCCTTTCTCCATGAACAGGTGCCCATGTGCAGCCACAGCAAATGTCCAACAGCAGCTCCATCAGCCACTTCCTCCTGCTGGCACTGGCAGACACGCGGCAGCTGCAGCTCCTGCACTTCTGCCTCTTCCTGGGCATCTCCCTGGCTGCCCTCCTGGGCAACGGCCTCATCATCAGCGCTGTAGCCTGCGGCCACCACCTGCACACGCCCATGTTCTTCTTCCTGCTCAACCTGGCCCTCAGCGACCTGGGCTCCATCTGCACCACTGTCCCCAAAGCCATACACAATTCCCTCTGGGACACCAGGAACATCTCTTACACAGGATGTGCTGCACAGCTTTTTTTTTTCACTTTTTGCGCTACAGCAGAGTTTTCCCTCCTGACCATCATGTGCTACGACCGCTACGTGTCCATCTGCAAACCCCTGCACTACGGGACCCTCCTGGGCAGCAGAGCTTGTGCCCACATGGCAGCAGCTGCCTGGGCCAGTGCCTTTCTCAATGCTCTCATGCACACGGCCAGTACATTTTCCCTGCCCCTGTGCCATGGCAATGCCCTGGGCCAGTTCTTTTGTGAAATCCCACAGATCCTCAAGCTCTCCTGCTCCAATTCCTATCTCAGGGAACTGGGGCTTCTGGTGGTTAGTGGCTGTATAATTTTTGGTTGTTTTGTGTTCATTGTTTTCTCCTATGTGCAGATCTTCAGGGCTGTGCTGAGGATCCCCACTGAGCAGGGACGGCACAAAGCCTTTTCCACCTGCCTCCCTCACCTGGCTGTGGTCTCCCTGTTCCTCAGCACTGGCACATGTTCCTATCTGAAGCCCCCCTCCATCTCCTCCCCACCCCTGGATCTGGCCCTGTCAGTTCTGTACTCGGTGGTGCCTCCAGCCCTGAACCCCCTCATCTACAGCCTGAGGAACCAGGAGCTCAAGGCTGCAGTGAGGAGACTGATGACTGGATGCTTTCAGAAACATTAAACTGCTGGCCAGTTTCTGCAAATCACTTGTAATAAAAGTAATTTTTTATACTTCTTGTTCTTTTCCATTTGGAGTGTATTTTTCTTTGTTTTGCATTTTGATGTTGTCCACACAGCAATGTCATTTTTTGTGCCATTTCTCATTTTGTTTCTCTCCACCTTCCCTGTACCCACAGAGTGTGCCAATGAGGGGCTGCACTCTCAGTGGCATTGAAGGAAGTCAAGGGTCTCCCAGCACAGTTTTCTGCAGAGATGCCCTTTTGTTGCTTTCTCTGAAGCTGCAGCAACAATGTTTGGGTGCAGAACTGGGAACAGATCATTGCTGGCAAAGAAGCTCTGCTCCTGTTGGCCACACCATTCCTGATCCAGGCCAGGAGCCATTGGCCTTCTTGGCCACCTGGGCACTCTGCTGGCTCATGTCCAGCCTGCTGTCCATCAGTCCCTGCAGGTCCCTTTCTGCCTGGCTGCTGTCCAGCCCCTCTGTCCCCAGCCTTTAGCGCTGCAGGGGTTGTTGTGGCCAAAGTGCAGGACCCGGCACTTGGACTTGTTAAACCTCACCTTGTTGGATTTGGGCCCTGGATCCAGCCTGTCCAGGGCCTTGTGCAGAGCCCTCCGACCCTCCAGCAGATCAACACTCACATCCAGCTTGGTGTCATCTACAAAGATGTCCTTGGTTCCAAGGGGCCCCTCAGTTTTACAATGTCCCTTTGGTTACACCAGGCCCTGCACTGTCACACTGGTCTCCTTGGTTCCATGGGCCCCAAAATGTGACAATAGACTCCTTGGTTCCATGGGGCTCCACAGTTTCACAATGTTCTCGTTGGTGCCGCAGGTTCAGAGTGGCCCCTTGGTTCCATGGGGCCCCAGGGTGTCACAAAGGCCCCATGGTCACATGAGGTCCCACACTGTCACAATGGTCTCTGTGGTTCCACAAGTCCCCTTAGTGTCACAATGGACTTCTTGTTTCCACAAGGCCACACAGTGTCACAATGACCTTCCAGATTCCCTGAGGCCCCAGAGTGTCACAGTGGCCCCCTGGTTACACAAGGTCCTGCAGTGTCACAATGTCCCCTGGGTTCCATGAGGCCCCGCAGTGTCAGAAGGGCCCCTTGGTTCCACTGGGCTCTGGACTCTCCCAATGCTCTCCTTGGTTTGGCAGTGTCACAGTGGTGAAACCCCTCGGTCACACGAGGCCCCGCAGTGTCACCATGGCCTCTGTGGTTCCACCAGGACTCAGTGTCACAGGGACTCCCTGGTTCCATTTGGCCCCAGAGCACCACAATGGAGCCCTGGTTCTATGGGGCTGCACAGTGTCACCATGGTCCTCTTAGTTCCACGAGGCCCTGCAGGGTCACAGTGGCCCCAGAGTGTCCCAATCACCCCAGAATGACAGAATCAAATAGGCTGGAAAAGACCTTTGGGATCATCAAGTCCAACCAATGCCCTAATATCGCCTTGTCACCCAGACCATGCCACTGAGTGCCACTGGAGAGGGACAGTGACTCTGCCACCTCCCGCCTGGCCTGCCCATTCCAATGCCCACTCACCCTTTCTGTGAAGAACTTCTTCCTCTTGTCCAGCCTAAACCTCCCCTGGTGCAGCTGAAGGCTGTGTCTTCTTGTCCTGGCCTCAGGCAGATCCACACTCACACCCAGCTTGGTGTCACCTGCAAATTTGGGGATGGTGGGCTCGATCCTCTCACCCAGATCATCGGTGAAGATGTTAAACAGGGCTGGGCCCAACACAGATCCCTGGGGACAGCACCAGGGACTGGACACCAGCTGGGTGCAGCACCATCCCCACCCCTCTCTGGGCCCAGCCTCCAGCCAGCTCTTCCATCTCCCAGCCAGGAGGGAACCTGCCCAAGCTGTGGGCTGCAGCTTTTCCAGGGAATGCTGTCAGAGACAGTGTCCAAAGCTCTGCTGAAGTCCAGATGGACACATCCACAGACTTTCCCACATCCACAGGTGGGTCACCTGGTTATAAAAGGAGATCAGGTTGCTCAGGCAGGACCTGCCCCTCTTAAATCCACTCTGGCTGGCTGTGATCCATTGGCCATCCTTCTCTGACTGCCAGGGGTTGGATGAGGGAAATGGTGTGGTGGGGCTGGGGAGAAAATTTGATTTTTAGCCATGAAAAGATTTGATTTTCCACAACTGTTCAGACTGCATTACAAGGTGCTGGAGGTCAATATCAATTGGACACTGCTGATATCAATATATAAACAGGAAAAGAAAACAGGACAAAAAATTCTCTCAGCAATGTTTTCAATTTACTATATATTTACTTTGAATTCACTTCTAAAATCTGTCTAATTTACCACAGAAGAATTAAAAATTTTTTTTGAATAATGTTTCTGAGCTTTTCCCACTGAATTCTGTAACTGAAGAGCTCGAGAAAGAAGAGCCCTCTGGAGTAGTAAAATTGATCATCAACCCCCAAGTGGCTGAGGATCCATCCCCATCAGAGCAGCAATGAGCAGAAATGGGCACAGCTCTGTGGCTGCCCCAGCTCTGGGATGGGCCCTGGGCCTGGAGCAGGAGCAGCTCTGGAGGGCCCCAGGGCCGGGGCTCTTGTGCTGGCCTGGGCAGATGGGATGGCAGGAGGGGCTGCAGAGCTCTCAGCACCTCAGGCAGAGGGGAGCAGGGCAGCCAGGGAGCTCCTTTGGCCTTGGCCAAGCCCCTTCCCCCATGGTGGGGCTGAGTCCTGGCTGAGCTGCAGCTGCTGCTGTGCCCTTGGCAGGGGCTGAGGCCGTGGGGCAGTGCCCAGAGCAGCCTGGGCTGAGCAGAGCTGTGGGGCCAGAGCCGGCTGGGCTGTGCTGGGGAGAGGCCCTTGGTGCTGCCCAGAGCTCAGGGCAGCTGGCAGAGCTGGCAGGGAGCTGGGCTGGGCTGGGAGAGTCTGGCACAGGAACCATCAGTGTCCATCTCAGCCTGGCTGAGCGGGCAGTGGCAGGACTCAGCCCAGGCCTTGTGGGGCAGGGCCAGCGCCTGGGCAGGCATTGAAAACAGGCAAGAGCCCCAGAGAGGAGGCTGCTCTGTGCCCTTGGGGCACGGACAGAGCAGGGAGGGGCCCAGGACATTTGTCAGCGCCAGCCTCTGTCTGTGCCAGCCCTGGGCAGCCCTGGCTGCTGAGCCCAGCTCTGCCCTGGGCTGAGTTTGGCTGTGGCCCAGCTCCATCCTCCTGCGGGGCTCAGGGCCTGTTCCCGGCCATGGCCAGCCCTGGCCGCCTCTCTGCTGGCCCAGAGGCCGGCAGAGCCCGGGCAGGGCTGTCTGTGCAGCCCCACAGGTGCCACGGGCTCGGCAGGAGCTGGCAGAGGCTGCCCAGCAGGGAGGCCATGGGGCACAGAGCCCCAAGGCTGCCCAGGGCCCCACGGCACAGGGGCCGTTCCCAGCCGCAATGCTCCTGTCCTGGGCTGGGCTGCACAGGGGCTGTGGCACCATGGCTGGGCCAGCACAGGGCCACCGAGGGGCCACGCAGCCGCTGCCGGGGCTGGCAGCAAGGCCGGGCACAGACAAGGAATTGCTGAGCATGGCCTGCGCTGGCCAGGGCTGCCTGTGCCCAAGGCAGAGCTCAGCTGCCCTTGGGGGCTGCAGGAACACTCAGGAGCCCAAAGAGCCTCCATGGCTGTGCTGGAGACCAAGGCTGGAGCAGGGAAATGCAGGGCTGCTGCGCCATGGGGAGGGCATGGAATTCCAGCTCACACCTCAGCTCTCTGATGATCCCAGCACCGTGCTGGGCCCTGTTCCAGACTGGAGCAGAGCAGATGTTGATGGCACAGGAGCCCTGCGGGGCTGGCAGGGACCTGCAGCTTGCAAGGTGCTCTGCTCTCCCTCAGCTCCTCTCTGAGAGATCCAATCCCAGCTCGGCACCTCAGGGCACAAGTGGCACTGCCTGTTCATGGGCACACAGCTGATGTCTGCCTGGAAATGGGCATAGTCTTAAGATATCTTGTTATACAAGGACATTTTTATTCTCTGGGTTAGTTCACTACTTTTAAGAAGTACCAAAGTTTTCCCCACCTGTAACAGGAATTTCCTGGAGGTGTACTGTTGGGGAAAGAGAAGAAATACTGATCTTCCCATCTTCTTGAGTCACCAATATTCTCTTTATAACATCTCCCCCATTTTCAGGGCTTTCCTGTTCTCCTGTTGAAATGGTCATGGGCATCTCTTCACCAGACCAGCTGGTTCTATGTCCTAACTGTTACCCCAGATTTCTTCTTCTAGGTGCTCTCTGGTCATTCAAGGGCCTCTCAACTGACTGGTTTCATGCTTTGAGCAACACGGAGTGACCCAATCTTTCTGAAGTTCTAATAAATATGAATAATATCTTATTGTGTTTATATCCATCACAGAATTACCATTTCTTATGTCTTTGTCTAAAACTGTTCCTGTACAGAAATCCCCTGGGGATGGGGGACATGCCAGATGCTGCTGGGACATCACAGATAGCTGAGGGGAGAGCTGTGATGGTTATTAAACTGCTCAAATGTTCAACTTGTGTTGGTTGGCAAGAAACCTTTCTGTGCCTCTGAGTGTCACATCCCTGAGCCCAAAGGACACAAACCTGATGAGTTGTGGTTCCCACTGCAGGGGCTGTACTTGGACCTTGGCTCTGTACAGGAGAGCTCTTCATTCACTTTCCCTCTTTTCCTCCCTCTGGGCATGGAGGAAGCTCCTGACTTCAGCCTGTGACTCGTGTGTGCAAAGAGCAAATCTGGGCAGAATTGGGGCACGGAGGGTTTGGGGGGACTTTGGGATCTGTGCTGGGCACAGAAGGAGTTTTCCATTTCTCCGAGACTGTCTGCTGTGCAAAGTGGATTTAATAGCCAGCAGAGGAATGACTTTTGCATTTGATGGAGATGTGCCTTCCCTTGTCTTTGGTGGCTGGCAATAAATGAACATCCCTCTGTGTCTGGGGCAGCTCCTTCTCCATGGAAAGCAGGTGGGAGTTGGAGCCCAGGAGCTGAAACCTGCAGGTGCAGCCTGGGCTGGAGGGAGCTCAGATTTGCACAAGGCTGCTCTGAGTGCCAGGGCTGGGATGGGGGAAATGGTGGGATGGGGGTAGGGACAGAGTCTGATGGATTGTCAGGAATGAAGGGTCTTGATTTTCATATCTATTCAAACTGCATGAGGAGGTACTTGGATTCAGTGTCATTTGGAGATTGCACTTAGCAATGAATTAACAGGAAAAAAAATCTAAACAGGACCTGAAAAAATCTTTTCTCACTGTCTTTGTAAATACATTCACTCTATATACGCTTCTGAAATCTGATGAATTAACCACAATTATTTGGAAACTTAAATCAAATTATTCCCAGAGGCTTGGCTTGTTAATGTGTTCTGAATGTTAATAATCCCTGGGGCACTGAATTCCTGCACTGAAGAGCTGAAGGCTGAAGAAGCCTCTGGAGCAGTAAAATTCAGCAGCAGCCTCCAAGCTGCTGAGGATGTCAGCAGCCCCCACTGAGACCATCCCTGCCCAGAGACCCTGGGGGAATGGGCAGACAAGGAGAGCGTCCCTGGGGCTGGGGCAGCAGAACTCAGAGGCACCAGCAGCTCCAGCTGGGAAATGGAGTGTGGGATGGGGCTGTGAAAGCCCTGCCTGGGCTGTGCCAAGCAGGACACACAAGCCTTGACCCCCATCCACTAAAAAACTCTCTTAAGGAGACATTTAAAAGGAATTAAAATTAGTTGTGTCGTCTGAGTTGGATGCACTGGAGAAATACCAACAAGAGATTCTCAGGAGCTCAAAACAAACACTAAAGCAGCCTTTACTGGCAACTTTAGGAAATCAGAGAAACTTTGGCAAAAGGTTTAAAATTATATTCAGTGAACAAAAAATAGTTTTCAATGCATTAACCTGGCCCATTCAACTTCACAAACTCTAAGCCTTTTCAATTTTAAGTTAATCAACATCTGTAAGAGGACTGAAATAGAAAAAGATAGACAGAGAGAGAAGAAAAAGATACAGAGAAGCACACACACAGCTACCAACTCCTGGATTCCAGTGGTGTTCAGATGTAAATTCCAAGAGGAGGTAGGGTCAAGATGTGTGCTTGCCTTGTGGTCAGCCTTGAATACCCCTTGGGGTTCCTGGGCCCTTCCCCCAGGTGGGACTTTGGGTCATTTGGTCACTCAGGAGCTGGGCTGGGGCTCCAGAGGTGGCTGTGGAGCATTGCCTGTGCTGTGCCAGGGACTGGCAGACACTGCTGGGCTGGGATAGAGGCTCTGGGGGGATTGGGGTTCCAGGGCAGGGCAGGGCTGGATCTGCCCCTTCCTCCCCCTCACACATCTAATGTTTCCAGCCAACAATCTCCCCCAGTCTGTCACAATAGGCCATGTTGGAGGTGGAACCCAAATTTGGCCATGAGCACTTGGAAAATGACAGTTCTTTTCCATAGGAAGGAAAGCAGGGAGCCCCAGTGTTTCAGCAGCAGATGAGAAGAGACCCCCCACATGCCAAGGTCAGCTGGACTACTCAGGTGGTCCCCAGAAGGCAAAGCCAGACCTGTTTCATGTTCCCTTGGTTTTATGGTGCCCCATAGTGTCACAGTGGCACCTTGGATCCATGGGGCTCCGCAGTGTCCTAACAGGGCCTTGATTCCATGGGCTCCAGCAGTGTCACAATAGCCCTTGGTTCAATGGGCTTCCACAGTGTGGCAATGGCCCCTAGGTTCCAGCAGGCCCTGCAGTGTCCCAATGGTCCCAACGATTCCATGAGGCCCTGCAGTGTCCCAAAGGTCTCTGTGGTACCCCAGGCCCCACACTGACACGTCACTCCTCTGCTCCATGATCACTGCAGTGTCACAATGGACCTCTGGACCCTGGGGCTTTGCTGTGTCACAAAGGTCTCCTGATCTCCTCCGGCTCCACAGTGTCACAATAGACCACTGATGACAGGAGGCCCCTCTGTGTCACTCTGGAGCTTTGGTTCCATGCAGCCCTGTCCTAGATTGCAAGACAAGATGTATTCCATTGCCATCTGCTAGAGGTGTGGCAGTTATCTTCCCTTAATTGGGCAATTTTCTTTATCTCTTCCACAAACCAATCCTCCCTCCAGGGAGACATCAGCTGTTAATGGGCTACTGAATGCCACTCCATGACTGAGAAAAGTGACAGCATCCAATTGTGAGATGCTCCGCCCAGAGGGAGAAGCCAAGCATTCCTACCTGCATATATAGTCTTGAGACTCCGGCCTTCCAGCACAGCTTTTTCTGTGATAGGTTTTCTGAGGAGAACAGCTGCCTCTTCCACTGCCTCTTCAAAGGAAGACTACACCCTTTTTCAACAGTATCACTGCTCCAACAGAACCACACCTTACACTCCAGGAGGGTTACAGCCATAATTCCCAGTTGGACTGTGGTCAACACCCTGACCCAGAGGGTGTCAGGTTGTATTCTGACTCTGTCAGTGTTGTTTTGGTTCACTGCATTGTTTATCTTTTTTTTTTTTTTTCCCTAATAAAAAACTGTTATTCCTGCTCCCATATTTTTGCCTGAGAGCCCACTTAATTTCAAATTTATAACAATTCGGAGGGAGGGGGTCTACATTTTTTTTTCCCATTACAGTGGAGGCTCCTGCCTTCCTTAGCAGACACCTGTCTTTCCAAACCAAAGAAAGCCCTGCAGTGTAACAATGAACCTTTGGCTTGATGGGGTTCCATCATGTCGCAATGGCCCCTACGTTCCATGCTGCCCTGTGGTGCCACAATGATCTTCTTTGGTTCCCCAGTGTCACAATGGAGCACTGATGACACGAGGCCCCACAATTTCACAATGGACCTTTGGTTCCACAGCCCTGCCGTGCCACAAAGGCCTCTTGGTCTCACGAGGCCCACAGTGTCACAATGGTCCTGTTGGTTCTGTGGGCACCCAGGGGGTCACAATGGTCTCACTGGTGCCGTGAAGACTCCCAGTGTCACAATGCTTTGCTTATTCCGTGGGGCCTCATAGTGTCCCAATGGTCCTCATGATCCCATGAGTCCCCTCAGTGTCACAATGGCCTCCATAGTTCCCTGGTGCCCCACAGTGTCACACTGGTCCTTTGGTCTCAAAGGCCCCACAGTGTCACAATGTCCACAGTGGCAGTGGATTGGAGGATGTAATTGCTACTTCTCTAACTTCACTGGTTAAACTAACAGTCCAGCAATTCTCCCTTCTTATAAAGAAGAATGTACAGCAATTATTATTTACATGAACAGTGCATGAGAAGTCTAGTAGAAATATGTAAAAGTTAGGAGGCAGATAAAATTTTAAGGTAACTTTAAAACATTTAAAAGAGCATGTTGATATTACACTGCCTTCCTGTGATGTCGCACATGCCTGTGATGTCTCACAGCCTCTTGAGATGTCACAAGGACATTCCTGTGATGTCACACAACTTCTTGTGATGTCACACAGACATCTCTGTGATGTCACACAGACATCTCTGTGATGTCACATGACATCTCTGTGATATCACACAGACATCTCTGTGTTGTCACACTGCCCCTGTGATGTCACATTCACCCTGCAATGTCACAGTCGGTTCTGTGATGTCGCAGCCTGCTGCATGATGTCACACAGCCCCTGAGGTGTCACACAGCGTCCTGTGATGTCACACTGTTTCTTTGATGTCACACAGCTCTCCGTGATGTCACAGAGACATTTGTGTGACATCATATTGCCCCTGTGATGTCACACAGCTTCATGTGATGTCACACAGCCCCTGTCATATCATACTGTTGCACTAAAACACAAAATAACTCATGTACTCATATTAAGATTAAAAGAGTAAAAGAAAGTAACAATTATTTTTTATTTTTGTAATATATGAAATTTAAAAGCAGCAATGGATTGGAGGATGTAATTGCTACTTCTCTAACTTCACAGGTTAAACTAACAGTCCAGCAATTCTCTCTTCTTATAAAGAAAAATGTACAACAGTTATTATTTACATGAGCAGTGCATGAGAATTCCAGTAGACATATGTAAAAATTAGGAGGCATAGAAAACTTTTAAAAGAACTTTAAAGCATTTAAAAGAGGAGGGAGATATTACACAGCCTTCCTGTGATGTCACACACCTCTGAGATGTCACACAGCCTCCTGTGATGTCACACAGCCTCCTGTGATGTCACACAACCCTGTGATGTCACACAGACATCTCTGTGATGTCACACAGGCCCTGTGATGTCACAAGGACATTTCTGTGATGTCATACAGACTCCTATGATGTCACATGGACATCTGTGTGATGTCATACTGCCTCTGTGATGTCTCACAGCTTTCTGTGATGTCACACAGCCTCTTGTGATGTCACATTGTTCCACTAGGACACAAAATAACTCACACACTCTTATTAAGATTAAAAAGTAAAAGGAAGTTACTTTTATTTTTTATTTTTGTAATATATGAAATTTTAAAAGCGGCAATGGGTTGGAGGATGTATTTGCTTCTTTTCTAACTTCACTATTTAAACTAACAGTCCATCAGTTCTCTCTTCTTATAAAGAAGAATTTACGGCAATTAATATTTACATGAACAGTGCATGAGAAATCTAGTAGACATATGTAACATTAGGAGGCATAGAAAACCTTAAAAATAAATGTAAAGCCTTTAAAAAGCATGGTGATATTACACAGCCTTCCTGTGATGTCACACAGCCCCGGAGATGTCACACACTCCTGTGATGCCAGACAAACATATCTGTGATGTCACATCCCCATGATGTCACACGGGCATTTCTGTGATGTCACACAGCCTCATGTGATGTCACAAGGATATTTCTGTTATGTCACAAAACTTTTGTGATGTCACACAGCCATCTCTGTCATGTCATAATGTCCCTGTGATGTCACACTGACATCTCTGTGATGTCACACAGCTCTCTGTGATGTCACACAGACATGTCGGTGATGTCACACAGACATCTCTGTGATTTCATAAAGACATTTTTTGTGATGTCACACTGTTCCTTTGATGTCACACAGCTCTCTGTGATGTCACAAAGACATCTCTGTCATGTCACACTGCCCCTATGATGTCACACAGCCTCCTGTGGTGTCACAGAGACATCTCTGTGATGTCACACAGCCTCTGTAATGTCATAGATCCAGCTCTATGATGTCACCCTGTGATGCCATACAGTGTGTAAAGATTATTCTCCTGCACGGTGGGGGTGGAGGGAGGCAGAGATCTCTGAAGCTTGCTCTTGGGGAGAGAGGTTTATTGGAGGATCCAGGAATGCCTGAGCCTCGTGCTCCCAGGCGTAGCACGTGGCTGGGCCTCAGAGGGTGGGGGAGGGGAGAGACAAAAGGAGAAGGGTTCAGGAGAGGGTAAGCCCCAGGAGGGCAAGAGGGGAGAAAGTCCAAGAGAGGGAGGAAGTCCAAGAGAGCGCATGGCCCCTTGGAGCCCCCTTATCAGGGGCTCCTAGGTGGGCTGGGACAAGGCATGGGCCAATGGGGTTACAGACTCTGATGTTTTAGGGGCAGGTACAGAGGTGTGGGATGAGCCACAATCTTTTGGGGGGTGGGATGGAACAGTCCATTTCACTCCAGGATTCATCCAGGGGCAGAAGTAACATTCAGCTAGCTAAGAGAACAATCATATCTATCTATCCTCTGCAACAATACAGCAGTGCTGTGATGTCACAGAAGACTCCATGATGTCACAGTCACCCTGCAATGTCACAGTCTGTTCTGTGATGTCACAGCCTGCTCTATGATGTTACACAGCCACCTGGTGATGTCACAACACTCTCTCCCATGCCACAGAGCCACCCTCGATGATGGCAGAGTCTGCTCTATGGCCTCACACCATATTCTGTGACATCACAGCCAGCTCTGTGATGTCACAATTGCCTCAGTGATGTCACAAAACCATCAAGAATTCAGTTACATTGAAACACTGAAGTTTCTTGTACTTTGAAAAGATCCCTGTCAGGGACAGGACTGAGACAGTGTCCCCAGGTTCCAGTCAGAGCAGAACACTGGAGGCACTGATGAGAGCTGGGAACAAGCAAGGGGAAGGTGGCTCTGGTGCTGAGCAAACCTGGATGTGTTTCAGGAATGCAAAGGGCCCAGGCCTGAGCCCCAGCCCCTGGCAAGGCAGATCCTGTCCCTCCCTCATTGCTCAGGGCTCTTCCCGGGATGGGCACTGGCACGTGGGGATGTGCAGTGCCAAGGGCAGGACCATGTGGCGGCCCCTGCCAGGCTGCTGAGCAGGGACAAGGAGGCACTGAGGCCCCAGGGCTGCAAGGGTCACTTGTCCCCTCGTGGCCTCAGGCCCAGGGCCAGCAGCCATGGCCAAAGGGCTGCACAGGTTGGCTCTGTCAGGGCCTTGCAGCTGCTGCACATCCCTGAGCCCTCTGCAGCCCAGGCTGTCCCACGGTGTCCCTGCCCTGCGCCTCTGTCCCTGCAGGCTGCTGTCATCCCCCTTCACGAGTCTTTTCTTTCTCTGGCTGTTCTCTGCCATGTCAAAGGATCCACCACCTCTGGAACCACCCTTCAGTCCTTCCCAGGGCTCTCCTCTGCTGTCCTCAGTCTCCACCCCACTGGGCACAGAGCTCCTGTGTCCCTGTAGAGTGGTCAAGTGCCTGAGGCCAAGAGCACCCGCGCAAGAGGGACAGTTCTTTTCTACAGGAAGGAAACCACAGAGCCCCAGTGCTGCGTCTCACCCTTGAATCCACGGGGACAGATTCCCTGTGGAGCCCGGCCAGCTGGGCAGTGGGGCGAGGCAGGCAGAGGGAAGGAACTTCTCCTTGGATCCCGGGGGGCTTGGAGAAGCTCCCACATGAGTCCAAAGACGAGCTGGTTCCACAAGCAAAGGAAAGAGGTGCTCTCCCTCAGGATTAGTTCCAAAGTTTAATGAGGGCCTGGAGAGATCCCAGGCCACATCTGACCTCGAAGGGCCTCTGGAGCAAGAGAGAGCGGGCCCCGCCCAGAGCAGCCAGGTATAGGGGTGCGGGGAAAACCGAACAGCCAGCGGGGGAAGGACATGGGAGCGGCTCTCGGGGGGCAAGGCCTCAGAGTGACCCCTGAGGAGGGGGTCGGGGAGGAGTCCCAGCCAGGGTCCAGCTACCTGGTGACCCTGGGGGAAGGATCTGGACAAAGGGGAAGGGTCACCAGGTGATAGACACATCACCTGGGAGGAGACAGGGGGATGGGTTGGGGTTTGATGGACATACAGGTACTGATGGGAAAGCTGGGATGAACCAAACAGGTACAAAGAGGGGATATGTAGGAACAAAGCATTATGAGGGGATATACAGTGCAAACACAACTCTACAGGGGTCAGCCTGACAAAGGACAGGTTTAGAAGGAGAGTGGGAAGAAATTCTTTTTTGTGAGGTTGGAAAGACCCTGGAACTGACTGGCCAGAGAAGCTGTGGCAGCCCCATCCCTGGAGGTGTTACAGGCCAATTGGACAGGGCTTGGAGCAACCTGGCATAGTGGAAGGCAGGGGGCATGGAATGAGATGGTCATTAGTTCCTTCCTAACCCAAGCCATTCTAGGATTCTATAACTGGGCTGATGAACTTGGCCAAAAGAAGAGCCACATTGCCCAGGTTAAGTGAGCAGGGGGATTAGAGCCACCTGTGTTTGCCCTTTAAATCCCTTCCAGTATCAATTAAGATTGTTCTGATAAAGACCCGGTAGTGCTCAAACAGTTGCTGAAAGCTGTTCTGGCCTCTGTCTCTGGGTATGGGCACAAAGGAGCCTTTGTTGTTCTTCAGTTGGGCTGAAATCTAAATCTCAGCCAGTGCAGCTCAGAGGGTGACATGTGCCGGCCACTGGGGCCACTGTGTGGACTTGTTTTCAGAAAAATGGGAGATGCAGAGGAGAGTTTCCTGGATACAGTAACTCTACCTACACCTGGAACCGAGGCATCTGCCCAGGGATTTCATATTCACCATCTGGGAAGGAAATCAAATCAGGGCTTGCTAATTTTCGTGAAGTCAAACACCTGGGATTCACTTCAGACTTGCATTTTCCTGGAATAATTCAACACAAGCACTGTATATTTATACACAGGCACTGGACTTTTCTGTTGTTTGATGAGACTACAATTTGTCTTCCTCTTGTGGTTCCTGCAATCCTTCCTCTCCTGAGGTTTGCAGTTGAATCACCAACCTCTACCCCAGGAATATTTATCTGTCATGTTTTGGATATTGTTGTTCTTCAAAGGAAAGCAAGCAATGTGAGTTTAAGCCAGGCCTCTTCCCCGGCAGATTTTATTGGAACCAAGTCCTGCCTCAAACCAGAATCCAATCTCATCTCCATTGTTGTGTACGTCTATTAATTTTCTCATCATTGCTTTTCCATTTCTTATTACTATGCAGCTCAGTCTTGAGCAACACCATTCAGAAGTACACAGAAGTCACATACTGCTGCTTTCCTATTCATATCTGCTTGTTACCTAATCCCACCCAGCTCTCTATGTAACATCTGCTTTTACCTGGGCAGACAGGTGTGATTTTTAGCTGCAAATACTGCAAATCAGAGATGCAGAATTTCTCCTTACTCTGTGAATCTGATCAGGGCCCTTCCCCATGTCACCGAACATGTGAATTCTCCCTTTCTCCCAACAACCCCCAGTGCTGGTTTTGGCTAAGATAAATCAGACAGTGCAGTTTGGAGTCACTCCCCACCTATTTTTCCATCTCATCCAGTGGCTGGGGTAGGATGGCTGGTTGGGCTGTGCAGACATTGCACTGCACCTTCCCCTGCTGGTGCCCAGTCTGCATCAGGGCAGGTTGGATGCCACTTGGGATCCATTCTTTGTCATTCCATGTGATCCTCCATGCAGTAGGGATAAAAAGCCAAGCACTGGGGAACCCCAGGTGCTGCAGCAGTGATATTTTTGGGAGAAACACGGAGCTGTGCATGGCCAGCTTGAAGTCTGCACTGGTGGGAGCACCAGGCCTGCCATGCTGAGCCCAGGGCCACAAGCAGTGCTCACCCTGGCTGGGACACTGAGTCAAGGATCTTTGCAAGAATTGTTTAGCTTGGAAAAGCTCTCAGAGTTTGTGTAGTCAAACCATTCCTGCAGGAGTGCCAATCTCACCACTGAACCATGTCCCCAGGTGCCACATCCACACTTCTTTTAAATGCCTCCAGAGATGGTGACTCCAGTGCCCTGGGCAGCCTGTGCCACTGCTGGCAACTCTTTGGTGAGGAAATTTTCCAAATATACAATCTAGGTCTCCACTGGTGCAACTTGAGGCTGTTTCCTCTTTTTCTGTTGGTTGTTATCTGGGAGAAGACACTGCACACTCACACAGACAGAGGGACAGATGGGCACGAGGCATGGGAATTCCCTTTGACTCCTCAGGCACAAACCTATGGGATGGTCCTTTTTTTTTACACAGCAGGTAAAAACTGAAGCAGTGACCTGTATCCTAACCAGGGAGATGGGGGTAGAAAGATGCTTTGAAAGGGGATAAAACTGGCTGCCAGGCTTTCCTCTGTGAGTGTCCAAGATTAAAAAAAAAAAAAAGTTTTCCAATTACCATCTGAGTAGGAGTTGCCTTGGGGCAGTTTTCCTTATCTGCTGTTAATAGCCCCATCAATGCCTGGCCACATGACTCAGAGATAACACTGTGCAGGAGGAGGAGGTGATTAAGGACACACCTCGTGACTCATAATGACCCATTGTGAGATGCTCTGCCCAGGGGGGAGGAGCTAGGCATTTCCACCTGGATAAAACTGGAGATTTCTAGACAGAGGGGAGCCTTTTCACAGGTTCTCCGAGAAGATGCATCAACTACATCTGCCATCCCAAGACGACTGCAGCTACTCCAATTCGGACTGCTGCCAGCATGCTGGCCAGGTTGTATTCTGACTTTGTCAGTAGCATTTCCCTTTGTATTATTGCATGTATTTTTGTCCTTTTCCCCTTTTCCCAATAAATTGTATTTCTGACTTAGAGTCTCTCACTAGTTTTACTTTCAAACCAGAACAGTGAGCAAGTCCAATTTCTTTCTCTCTTTTTAAATTTTTTTTTTCTTTTGGTCTGTGTTATTCCTCCGTGGGCAGGAGGCTGCAGGCATTTCCATTTTTTTTCAAGTTACCTTCTGTACCTCCTGTGGGAGATAAAAAAGTGGCAAGTTCTTTAATTTCTTAGAGTTTCAGGCATGTGTCATGTAGCTGTGCTGCACCCCAGGGGCCAGGCTCTGCCTCTCTTTGCTCCTGCTGGTGTTTCCAAACTGTCCTCTAGGATTTTTATTTGCAAACCACCTTTCTGACCAGCTTCTACATTGCTTTAAAAATTCAGCAGCACGTTTGTGGCTGAAGAGGTCCCAGAGGTGGGGAGGAGGATTTGAGTCGCAATTTGCATCACAGAGTTGTTATAGCAGGGAAAATGATGCATCCCTCCTGTGTCTGGAGCTGCTAATCTTGTTCTGAACATTGAAAACCTCTTCAGCTTCCCTCACTGAACCTAAGTTTGCTTACTGCTTTGATTTCACACCTCTTTCATGCAAGCTTTTCCTCTCTCCTTGGCTGGAATTGTCAGGCCTGAGAATAGAAATCTTGTCGAGCCTTGGGACAGTTCCCATCCTCCCTCCCGGCTCTCAGTGCTGCTTGTCATGATCTTGGGAACCTGAGCATGAGGGAAACTGGGAGGCGTTTAGTGAGAGGCAAAGTAAGGCACAGAGGTGAACGTAAAAGTGCAGAGTGTGGGTTACCAGAGTCTGCTGTGTTGTGGGGATCTGGGCCATGCAAAGTGATGTTTTTCTGTGTGAATGGCCGATTGCTTCTGCATCTCCTCCTGAAATTCCTGTGCACCAGGGCTGGTGTTGGAAGTGCAGCCACACAAAGTCCCCACAGAGCTGTGTGGGACCCAGTGGGAATCATTTATTTGCTGCTTTTGATGAAAAGCTGTGACATGAACCTCAGTGTCAGGGAGGTGAGACGTTAATGCTGCTGCTGTCAGACAGTGCCCACACAGCGTGTCTGGAGGCAGCTCAGGAGAAGATGAAGAAAAGCCAGGATTAAACCCCAGGTGCTACTGAACTCTATCAGAAACCGCTTGGAGTGAAGTCTGTGCAGTGACTGGGGAGAGCTGGATCAAGGGGCCAGCTCTGAGAAGTCAGTGGTACAGCAGTGAGGTCCTAATACAGATCATTGCACAGAGATGAAAAAGTCCCCGTTTGCATGGCCTGAATGTCTGGGTCTGGAAATTCTGCGTTGCACAAGCTGTGCTGAGCTCATCTGGCTCTGAAATATCATCTCTGCACCTCAGCCAGGATCAGCATCAGAGTTCTGAACAGATGAATTAAAATCAGACATAACCCAGAAGCACACCTCAGCAATACACATCTATGTCAGGTGAGGAGACCAAAAGCTTTTGTTATTGTTCTTGGAGAATGAATTCAGCAATTTAAATATTCCCTCTCTCGGCATTAAAATACTTTAGTTTTACCTCTGCCCCCGATTATCAATGTCAAGTGTTCCTCTGGGTGGTTTGGGGTGGGTTCTCCCCCTGCAGCTCTCTGCAGGTTGGTGCTAATTAAAGATGTTCTGTCAGGTTCAGATGTTTTGGTGCCGGAGCAGGGAGTGCAGAACAGGGATGACAAGCGCTGACATTTGCTGTGCTAGAAAGTCCAAGGGACAAATTTGTGCCAATGAACATCACACCTTTAACTAGGAGGATCAATTTGTGTTGTGCTTGTACCAGAGTCTGGTGACAGAGGGGGCTTCCAAAGGAAATCTTGGTCCATGTAGGACCGAGGCCCCTGTGCTGAGGCTGCCTCCAGGCTGCTCCAGCCCCTCAGGATGCCCAGGAACAGGGGTTGCCCACAGCCCAGTGCACCCTCGCTGGCCCTGGTGTTAGCGTTCCGGAACACACATAATCACGGGATATGATTATATTCATGTGCTTTTACTAAGAGCTCTGGGAGTCAGGGGTACAGACCCAAATCTGACTCCGACATCGCTTTCAAGCTGAACGTATTTTATATTCTATTGTTACATAATTCACATATTAATTATTAAATTTATGTTGTTCTAATATATACATTGACATGAGTTTCTTGTGATCTTTCTTAGGTTCCTGACCACAGTTTCTCATGATTATTCTTATGACTAAACAGTAATTATATTTAATGACTAAACAATCATCACATCTAACTATTATACCATTTATCATGTACTAGCTACGCAGGTGCAGTTGTAGTGAGTACAAGTTCTTCTTGTGCTTGGGGTATTTATTTTTCCAGGGCCTACTAAGCTTATTTTTCCTGTTAACCCTAAATCCCTATGATTTTAAAACCCTTTTACTATCACTGGGGCTACCCAGGGAAGAGCCATGGATGAGGCTCTGAAGGACAACACAGGCTCAGCCCTGCTCCAACATGGGATCCTATGGGACAGGGCACGCTGGGATTTGCCCCTGCAGCTACCCAGTGTGTCCAGAGAGACTGCAAGGAGACAGTGACCTCTGTCAGCGGGACCCTCTGAGTGGGGCAACCCCTCCTGGGGTGGCTGTGCCAGCTCCCCCATGAACCTCCAGCCCTGGGAACCTGGAGCAAGTGGAAACCACAACTTGGCCAATACTGCCTGTGCCTGAAGGAAATGGAAAGAGAACTGGGGTGGGAAAAATCACGGTTGTTTATTTGCAGAAGAACAGCAATGAAAACACAGAACACATTTAGATTTGTAAGAATATTTGTAATAACAACAGTTTATAGAAGGTATATACCTAAGAACATATCTAACAACAATATCTGAAATGTATTTACAGAAGGCAAAACAAAGCCCTAAAACCTATATCCTAAAGGCAACAACAAACTGTAAAAACTATGTAAAAAAGGGTGCAATCTCTGTCCAGGATCTCCATCAATCCAGGAAGAAAAGCAGGTGCCATGGTCACTGCAGTCAGGCACAGAGGGCTCTTCCGTGTGTCCCCAGGCTGGCACAGGGGGACTCTGCTGCCAGAGCTGAGGCTGGCTGGGTCTGGGGGCTGGGCCCCAGGCACTGCCATGGGGCTTGTGTGGCCCAAAGCAAGAACAGGACAGGCTGGGCATGGCCACCAGAATCCAATGCACTGGGTACCAAGGGTCTGAGCAAAGACCACCCAGCCCAGCCCTGCCCCAGCCTGGCTGCAGGGAACCCACTCTGCCTGTGGGGACCACATGCCTGTCCTGCTGCTGGCATCACTCTTCATCCCAGGACCATGGCCTCCTCTTCATCTTTTTCATCAACATGCATGTCCTCGGTGTACTCTTCCTTGTCCACGTCCATCTCCTCTTCCACATCCACATCCACCTCCATCTCTTCCTCTCCAGTCTGTTCTCCATCCACCTCCATCTCCTCCTCCATATCATTGGTGTGTCCACCTCCATCTTGTCCTCTCTGCCTGCCACAGCCTGCAGAGGTAGCAAAACCTCAGAGTGGGGTACCTGTCCCACCCCATCCGCCCAGAACTCCAGCCCACCCGGGCAGCTGGGGGGATCCACCTCCATGGAATGGCACCGTACCTTCCTCAGGACAAATATCAGCATCCTGCAGGGATGGATGACACAATCCAGGCCTTAGGCAGCTTTGGAAACTGATGCTCTGAGGTATCGGGGCAGGAACAAGAAGGGTGACAGGAGCAGCAGGAGCAGCGTGCAGCGTGTGCTGAGCCCAGGGCCAGCGGTTGTGTTGTGCTGCTTGCTGGGTGCTGGCAGTTCCAGGTGGGACATGGATTGTGACATGACCATTGAGCTAAAGAGCCTTTGGTTCCATGCTTAGCAACATTCCCCCAGAGCATGGTGCTCAGAGCCCTGTTCCCAAGGATGGGGCATCCACAGCCAGGACCAGTGCCTCAGTAGCCTCAGTGGCAAAGAGCAGCTTCCTTAGATCCAGCTTCAATCAGCCTCCTGCAGCTGAAAGCCGTCCCCCCTTGTCCTGTTGCCACAGGCCCTGTGGAACACCCTGTCCCAATCTTTCTTGTGGCACCCTTGCAGTCCTGCAGAGCTGCACTGAGGCCTCCCCAGGGTCTCCTCTTTCCAGGCTGAGCATCCCCAGCCCCACGTGGACAGCAGGCAGTGTGATCAGGGGGAGTCCAGGCTGGAGTCAAATGGCATCAGGAACTGAGAGATGGAAGCTTTAGGCCCAGCTTTGCCTCTAAATGTACAAAATGAATAACAGTGGAGGGCAAGATGGTGGGACACTGGTTCTGCTCTAATTGGTGAATATATTCTCTGTTTTGGTCTTTTTTTCTGTCACGCTGATGCAGGTTTGGCTGTTTGAAAGGAAGCTTGGCACAATATCCATTGTCTTCTCCATTGGTGAAACACCGAGCAGAGTCTGGGCAAGCTGATGTTGCAGAGCCAAACCTGCCAATGTACTGGTGATCCTGAGCCTGGAGGATGCAGTTAAACCCAGCCAAAAGTAATTTCTGGAAAGTCAAGCCTGGTGTACATTTTCTTGAGTTTGGCTATGCCAACTTCACCTGAGTCTTATAATAAACAAACAAAAACCTCAAACCGAAAACTACAAAACCCAGAAACAAACAAACCCACGCAAAGCATTCAAACAAATAGATTTAAAAAATCCAAATAAAACCAAAGGGAATGAGGAGTTAGGATTAGTTTTGAGTTCATCACAGCAGGCAAGTGGCTGCTTCCCACAGGATCACCATAAAAAGCCACAGATAACAGCTGCTCCAAAATACACCCAACAGGAGAACCATAAAAGTCATACATAGCAACTCTGGGGGCAGCTCCCCATGAAGGTGAGGGATGAGCACACAGGTGTACAGCTCCAGCCTTCCCCACCCTGCAGGCTGCTCTTTGCTCCTGATGTAAGAGTCTTGCAGGACTGTGGCCCCTCTCCGTGCATTCTAAATCATTCCCACAGCTCTCACTTGAGCCACTGGCATTTCCAGAGCGAGATGCAGGCACAATCCTACTGCCTGCTGAGCCTCTCTGGGAGATCCTGAGCATCTTCCTGCCTAGAGCCACAAAAGAGCTCAGGCTCTCCCTGAACTGGGTTTTCAGGGGACGTTTCCATATCCCTGCGAGATGTGTTCATCGTTCATCAGGCTGTGCCCAGCCTGGATCAGGGCAGCTTGGATGCCACATGGGATCCATTCTTTGTCCTACCATGTGATCCTCCATGCAGTAGGGATAAAAAGCCCAGCACTGGGGAACCCCAGGTGCTGCAGTAGTGACGTTTTTGGGAGAAACACGGAGCTGTGCATGGCCAGCTTGAAGTCTGCACTGGTGTGAGCACCAGGCCAGCTGTGCCATTCCTGAAAATTCTGGTTGGCCTTGGCCTAGTTAGGCTCTCACCTGCCTTCCAAACAGTGGGGCTCTGTGCTTTCCTTCCTATGGAAAAGAGCTGTCCTTCTCTGCAGGTGCCAATGGCCATATTGAGATTTCACCTCCAACACTGCCTGTTGTGACAGACTGAAGGAGATTGTTGGCTGGAAATATTTCATGTGTGAGTAAGAAGGGCCAGGTCGAGCCTTGCCCTGCCCTGGAAACTCAGCACTGCCCTGCCCTGCCCCAATCCCCCCAGAGCCTTTATCCCAGCCCAGCAGTGTCTGCCAGTCCCTGGCACAGCACAGGCAATGCTGCACAGCCACCTCTGGAGCCCCAGCCCAGCTCCTGAGTGACCAAATGACCCCAAGTCCCACCTGGGGGAAGGCCCAGGAACACCAAGGGGTATTTAAGGCTGACCACAAGGCAAGCACACATCTTGACCCTACGTCCTCTTGGAATTTCCAGCTGAACACTACTGGAATCCAGGAGTTGGTAGCTGTATATGAGCTTCTCTGTATCTATTTTGTCTTTCTCTCTTTCTGTATGTATCTTCATCTTCTCTCCTCTTGAATATTTTTATTAACTTAAAATAGAACAGGCTTAAATTTGGTGAAGATAAATCAAGACCCTTTGTGGCTGACAATCCATCAGACTCTGTCCCTACCCCCACCCCATCCAAGCCCTGGCACTCAGAGCAGCCTTGTGCAAATCTGAGCTCCCTCCAGCCCAGGCTGCACCTGCAGGTTTCAGCTCCTTGGCTCCAACTCCCACGTGCTTTCCTTGGAGTAGGAGCTGCCCCAGACACAGAGGGATGTTCATTTCTTGCCAGCCAACAAAGCCTGGGGAAGGCACAGCTCCATCAAATGCAAAAGTTATTCCTGTGATGGCTATTAAATCCACTGTGCACAGCAGACAGTCTCAGAGCAATGGAAAACACCTTCTGTGCCCAGCACAGATCCCAAGGTCCCCCCAAACCCTCCCGGCCCCAATTCTGCCCAGATTTGCTCTTTGCACACACGAGTCACAGGCTGAAGGCAGGAGCACCCTCCATGCCCAGAGGGAGGAAAAGAGGGAAAGTGGATGAAGAGCTCTCCTGTGCAGAGCCAAGGTCCAAGTGCAGCCCCTGCAGTGGGAACCACAACTCATCAGGTTTGTGTCCTTTGGGCTCAGGGACTGGTGACACTCAGAGGCACAGAAAGGTTTCTTGTCAACAAACACAAGTTGCACATTGGAACAGTTTAATAACCATCACAGCTCTTCCCTCAGCTCTCTGGGATGTCCCAGCAGCATCTGACATGTCCCCATCCCCAAGGGATTTCCATACAGGAACAGCTTCAGATAAAGACATAAGAAAAGGTAGTACTTTGATTGATATAAGCACAATAAGGATGTTGACTTATATAATATTTATATTAATTTGGGAAGGACTGGGCAACTCCCTGAAGCTCAAAGCATGAAACCAGTCAGTTGAGAGGTACTTGAATGACCAGAAAGCATCAGGTGGAGGAAATCTGGGAGCAGCAGGAAGGACATAGATCCAGTTGGGCTAGTGAAGAGATGTCCTTAGACATGGCCATTTAAACAGGAGAGATGGAAACACCTGAAGGAAGAGGGAGAGGAAAGAATAAACAGAATATTGGTGACACAAGTAGAAGGCAATGTCAGTAACTTCTCCTCCTGCCATTAGTACACTTGAAGAAAATTCCTGCTCGGGGAGGGGGGGGGGGAAACTGCCATTTTTTAAAGGACTGAAGTAACCCAGATAATAAAAATTTCCTTCCATAATATGAAAAGTACAAGTATTAAAACCTTTTCCCCCTTCCAGGCAGACATCAACTGTGTGCCCATGAACAGGCAGTGCCACTTGTGCCCTGAGGTGCCGAGCTGGGATTGGATCTCTCAGAGAGGAGCTGAGGGAGAGCAGAGCACCTTGCAAGCTGCAGGTCCCTGCCAGCCCCGCAGGGCTCCTGTGCCATCAACATCTGCTCTGCTCCAGTCTGGAACAGGGCCCAGCACAGTGCCGGGATCATCAGAGAGCTGAGGTGTGTGCTGGAATTCCATGCCCTCCCCATGGCACAGCAGCCCTGCATTTCCCTGCTCCAGCCTTGGTCTCCAGCACAGCCATGGATGCTCTTTGGGCTCCTGAGTGTTCCTGCAGCCCCCAAGGGCAGCTGAGCTCTGCCTTGGGCACAGGCAGCCCTGGCCAGCGCAGGCCATGCTCAGCAATTCCTTGTCTGTGCCCGGCCTTGCTGCCAGCCCCGGCAGCGGCTGCGTGGCCCCTCGGTGGCCCTGTGCTGGCCCGGCCATGGTGCCACAGCCCCTGTGCAGCCCAGCCCAGGACAGGAGCATTGCGGCTGGGAACGGCCCCTGTGCCGTGGGGCCCTGGGCAGCCTTGGGGCTCTGTGCCCCATGGCCTCCCTGCTGGGCAGCCTCTGCCAACTCCTGCCGAGCCCGTGGCACCTGTGGGGCTGCACAGACAGCCCTGCCCGGGCTCTGCCGGCCTCGGGGCCAGCAGAGAGGCGGCCAGGGCTGGCCATGGCCGGGAACAGGCCCTGAGCCCCGCAGGAGGATGGAGCTGGGTCACAGCCAAACTCAGCCCAGGGCAGAGCTGGGCTCAGCAGCCAGGGCTGCCCAGGGCTGGCACAGACAGAGGCTGGCGCTGACAAATGTCCTGGGCCCCTCCCTGCTCTGTCCGTGCCCCAAGGGCACAAAGCAGCCTCCTCTCTCGGGCTCTGCCTGTTTTCAGTGCCTGCCCGGGTGCTGGCCCTGCCCCACAAGGCCTGGGCTGAGTCCTGCCCCTGCCCGCTCAGCCAGGCTGAGATGGACACTGATGGTTTCTGTGCCAGGCTCTCCCAGCCCAGCCCAGCTCCCTGCCAGCTCTGCCAGCTGCCCTGAGCTCTGGGCAGCACCAAGGGCCTCTCCCCAGCACAGCCCAGCCGGCTCTGGCCCCACAGCTCTGCTCAGCCCAGGCTGCTCTGGGCACTGCCCCACGGCCTCAGCCCCTGCCAAGGGCACAGCAGCAGCTGCAGCTCAGCCAGGACTCAGCCCCACCATGGGGGAAGGGGCTTGGCCAAGGCCAAAGGAGCTCCCTGGCTGCCCTGCTCCCCTCTGCCTGAGGTGCTGAGAGCTCTGCAGCCCCTCCTGCCATCCCATCTGCCCAGGCCAGCACAAGAGCCCCGGCCCTGGGGCCCTCCAGAGCTGCTCCTGCTCCAGGCCCAGGGCCCATCCCAGAGCTGGGGCAGCCACAAAGCTGTGCCCATTGCTGCTCATTGCTGCTCTGATGGGGATGGCTCCTCAGCCACTTGGAGGTAGCTGACTGATTTTACTGCTCCAGAGTCCTATTCTTTCTTGAGCTCTTCAGTTCAGGATTTCAAAGGGGAAAGCTCATATACATTTGTTTAAAACGCCCAAACAAGAAAATCACCTGGGAATAATTGAAGTTGTCAACTCTTCTGTGGCTAATAAGACAGATTTCAGAAGTGTATTCAAAGATAATGTACATTGAAAACAATGAAGTGATAATGGTTTTGTCCTGTTTTCTTTTCTTGTTTATCGATTGATATAATCAATGTCCAATTGATATTGATCCCCAGCACCTTCTAATGCAGTCTAAACATATATGAGAATCAAGACTCTTGGTGACTGACATTCAATCACTCTTTTGTCCCCACCCCCTCGCCACATTTCCATCTTTCATACCCTGGCACTCCTATGGATCAGGAATGGTGTGGCCAGCAGGAGCAGGGCACTAATTCTTCCCCTGTGTTCGGCACTGGTTGGGCAGCACCTCGAGTGCTGTGTCCAGTTCTGGGCCCCCAGTTTTGGAAGGACCTGGAGGGCTGGTGTAGAGAGCTTGGCAGAAGAATAGTTAAATAGCAAGGGACATGAAACTGTAAAATTAGTCAAAGTATGAAGGGCTACGTGACTGCTGTAAGGTCTCCATGACCCTGAAAGCAGGTGGTGTGCTGTGGGAACCCCAGCCTTGTTTTGGGGCCACATGTGGTGGTGAAATTCTTCCTCCAACCCGTGCTTCCAAAGAAAAACTCCGCAGGCTTAGCTGTTCGGTCTCAAGGCAGTTTATTGCTAGTTATCTAACAGATTATGTTCTTGGACTGCAGCTATTTGATCAGTGGCCTGGGTAGAGGCACACACACACCCTGACATCCTCTCTATCTGCTGTCTTCTTCGTCTCTCTCCGCCCAGGGCTGTTGCTATCTTTTATAAGATATATTATGTATAACATGTTTACAATTATTCTCCAATACCTACTACCTACGTTGCCAAGTGTTTTTCTATTCTAAACCAATCTGTGAGTGCTAACATCACCAAGAACATGGAGGCAAGGAAGAAGAAGGAAGAAGGATGGGTTCAGCCCACTTTCCTCTATCTTAGAACTTCTGACCCCCATGTACAAAGTGAAAACCCCCCTGTACATGTGCTAAAACCCCCCTGTACAATACTAAAAATATTTCCCCTCTACTTCGTAACTACTTATACTATACTATCTAACCTTTTGTGATTGCTTGTTCCACTTCCAAAGTTGGTAATTCATTCCATGGCTCAAACTCAAAATCACAGTTGTTTTTCAGCTGTCTGCCAGGGTCTAGAATGCTTCTGACCAAGGCCTGGAACCTCTAAAAATGTCTGAGAGACATTTTGAGTTCCCACAGTGTGTAGAAATCAGGATGATTGAAACTGCTTGGTATGTATAAAAGATAAAGAGGAACAAAGAAGTACTAACTACAAGGACAGTAGAGCAAGATAGTAGCACAAGTCACATAGCAACCAATCATGAGCTCGGCTTTTGCAATATGTATGAGCTAATTAACGAACATATATAAACTGTGTAATCTGTCACAATAAACTGAGACTTGATGATCATGATAGCATGAGTCTTGTCTCCCGCGGCACCCCCCAACAGGCTGGAATGTGTCCAGAGAAGGGCAGCAAGGCTGGTGAGGGGTCTGCAGCACAAGTCCTGTGAGAAGCGGCTGAGAGAACTGGGATTTTATCCTGGTGACACTGTGAGGCCCAAGGATCCAAGGGACTTTGTGACATCAAGGGGTCCCATGGAACCAAAGGGACATTGTGACACTGGGAGGCCTCATGGAATCATGGACACCATTGGGACACTCTGGGCCTCATGGAATCAAGGTGACACCAAGTTGGCTGCGAGTATTGATCTGCTGGAGGGTAGGTAGGCTCTACACAGGGCCCTGGACAGGCTGGATCCAGGGCCCAAATCAAACAAGGTGAGGTTTAACAAGTCCAAGTGCCGGGTCCTGCACTTTGGCCACAACAACCCCTGAAGTGCTACAGGCTGGGGACAGAGTGTCTGGACAGCAGCCAGGCAGAAAGGGACCTGCAGGGACTGATGGACAGCAGGCTGGACATGAGCCAGCAGAGTGCCCAGGTGGCCAAGAAGGCCAATGGCTCCTGGCCTGGATCACGAATGGTGTGGCCAGCAGGAGCAGAGCTGCTGTGCCAGCCCTGATCTGCCCCAGCTCTGCACACAGACATTGCTGCTGCAGCTCCAGAGAAGGCAACAAAATGACATCTTTGCAGAAATCTTTCCTGGAAGATCCTCTAGTTCCTTGAAAACTACTAAAAATTAAAAATGGCACAAACAATGACATTTATTGTGGACAATATGAAAAAAGTAAAACAAAGGGTAAAACAATCCATAACCAAACCATAAAAAATTATCAAAGATTACTTTTATTACAAGTGATGGCAGAAATTGGACAGCAGTTGAATGTTCCTGAAAGCATCCAGCCATCAGTGTCCACACTGCAGCCTTGAGCTCCTGGTTCCTCAGGCTGTAGATGAGGGGGTTCAGGACTGGAGGCACCACTGAGTACAGAACTGACAGGGACAGATCCAGAGATGGGGAAGAGATGGAGGGGGGCTTCAGGTGAGCAAATATGCCAGTGCTGAGGAACAGAGAGACCACGGCCAGGTGAGGGAGGCAGGTGGAAAAGGCTTTGTGCCGTCCCTGCTCAGAGGGGATCCTCAGCACAGCCCTGAAGATCTGCACATAGGAAAAAACAATGAACACAAAACATCCGAAGAGCAAACATGCAGTAACAGCAATGAGCCCAAGTTCCTTGAGGTGGGAATTGGAGCAGAAGAGCTTGAGGATCTGTGGGATATCACAGAAGAACTGGCCCAGGGCATTGCCATGGCACAGGAATAGGGAAAATGTATTGGCCGTGTGCAGCAGAGCATTGAGAAAGGCACTGGCCCAGGCAGCTGCTGCCATGTGGGCACAAGCTCTGCTGCCCAGGAGGGTCCTGTAGTGCAGGGGTTTGCAGATGGACACGTAGCGGGCATAGCACATGATGGTCAGGAGGAAATACTCTGATCCAAGGAAGAAGAATATCAGAAATACTTGAGCAGCACATCCGTTGTAGGAGATGGTGGTGGTGTTCCAGAGGGAATTGTGCATGGCTTTGGGGACAGTGGTGCAGATGGAGCCCAGGTCACTGAGGGCCAGGTTGAGCAGGAAGAAGAACATGGGCGTGTGCAGGTGGTGGCCGCAGGCTACAGCGCTGATGATGAGGCCGTTGCCCAGGAGGGCAGCCAGGGAGATGCCCAGGAAGAGGCAGAAGTGCAGGAGCTGCAGCTGCCGCGTGTCTGCCAGTGCCAGCAGGAGGAAGTGGCTGATGGAGCTGCTGTTGGACATTTGCTGTGGCTGCACATGGGCACCTGTTCATGGAGAAAGGACAGGGACAAGTCAGGAGAGGCTGCTTGGAGCCAAACCTGGGCCATTCCCTGCAGCCTGTTGTGCTGGGACTCACCCACCCTTGTTCCTGCTCTGGGAAAACCTTCACCCAGGTCCCTGCCTGAGCTCCAGTTGTGCTGGCTGAGTGTGCCAGAAGCAGCCAGGGCAGTGTGTGGGGGCTCTCGAGGAGCCATCCCTGCCCCACTGCCCTGGGTTTGCGGCCATTTTGTGGCCAGTTTGTGGCAGAGGGACAAGGCTGGATATTCAAGATTTGTCAGGGGAATCACTCCTAATGCAGAAAGGCTCGGTACCATCTGCACTCACACTTCTAAAGGACATGGAGAGCAGGAAAGAATTTTTGCCATTATTTTCTTACCCACACATCATTGCTGGCACTCTGAGGTCAGAAATCCCCAGAATTCCTGCTGCACTCAGAGTTTGCCACTGAGAGATGTGAGAGGCAAAGGATTCCCTGTGGCTGAGGGAAGCTGAGGGGCTGGATGAGCTTTTTCCCCCAGCACTGCTCTCTTCAGCACCCTCTTCTTCCCTGAGCATCTCCCTGGGCCTGGACATCCCTTCCTGAGAGGTGCCTTGTCCCTGCCAGTGCTCACTGAGCCCATCCCACCCTGTGTGCCCTCGGCCCGGCCCTACAGAAACCTGCCTGTGTGCAGGGCCCTGGCTGGGGCAGGCTCTGTGTGCAGCTGGGCAAGGGCAGCTCAGGAGAGCCCTGCTGGGCCCTGCAGAGGTGATGCTGCTGCTGCCCAGGGCTGAGGAGTGGCTGAAGGCCCTATGGGAGGCTCCCAGCAGAGACACTGACCACCCAAAGTCACAGTTCTGGAGTCTCTGTACATGTTCAAACATTCCTTTGATGATCCTTTCAACTCAGAATGTTCTGTGACTCTGGGATTACAATTCCTGTTCTGCTTCTCTCATCCCCCTGTTGTCTATAATCAAAAGAGAAAAAAAGAACCCTTGCAACAGTGTTAGAACAATAAAGTAAAAACCAGACCTTTATTGGAACCTTCCAGGTGTCCCACTGGGGATGGGGCACACCCAGCCCCTGATTTCAATAATTCATTAAGGTTGATTAATTATGATATTTAACAGGAATATCCAATAGGAGATTCACTTGCCCAAGTTGCACTCCCCTGGCTCAACACATTGGAGTAGGTCCAAAGACTTCTTTGCCCCAGTTTTAGTTATGACTGATCACATTGTGGTCAAAAACCAAAATATTCTTCTTGTAGGCATGCTTCCTGATAATAAGACTATACAGTATTTCATGAATGTATTTAGACAGTCAGTTTCTTGTTCTAAAATCTAAGAGAAATGTAGGAAACATACTAGTGTCAGCAAAGATTACAGTTATATAAGTACATAATAGTAGTTTGATAAAGCTAATTAAGAGTTTAATAGAGTCAAGTAAAGATAATGTTTTTAAAATTATAAAATAGTAATTTACAGAGTTACGGATATATGAAAAATGTATAAAAAGCAAAAATCTTTACGTCACCACCCCAACATTCCCATCCTGCTCCAAGCAAGAAATTGAAAGCACTCCCAGGAAAGCTCCTGACCTTTACAGCAATCCCAGGCTTACCTTCTTTGGGAAGTGCCCTCCGGAGCTGTGCCCAGCCTGGTCTGGAGCTGGGAGCAGCCCTGCCCCAGCCAGCCCCTCTCAGCAGCAGCACCTGCCCTGCTCAGGGTGGCTCCTTCCCCCCACAGCTCCTGGCCAGCGCTGGGAGCAGCTCCAGGGCCGGCTGAGAGCTGTCCCTGGCAGGCAGCAGAGTCCCTGGCCCAGCACAGCGCCCTGGGCTGCAGGACCCTGCTCTGCAGGACAGCCCTGGGCACCCCTGGCTGCTCTGCACAGGAGATGAGCAGAGAATGCACTCACAGGCTCTGTGGGCATTGGCATGTTCCAGCTTTAGGAGATCTCTCCAGGAGCTGCAGCTGCATTGTCCTGCAGCCAGAGGTTCCTGTGCCAAGGGCTGGCAGTGATTCTGCCCCAGGCACTTCTCAGCCCCTTCCCAGCCCTGACTGATTGAAGCTCTCTGTGCCTCTGTGCTGTGCCCGTGCTGGCTGCAGGCAGTGCCCCAGCCCTGCTGGGCTGGCAGAAGAGCTGCTCAGCAAGAGAAATGTGCTTTTGAAGCTCTGCTTGGTTACCAGGATCACCCTCTGTGCCAGGAGCCCGGCCCAGCTCAGCAGCACAGACACAGCACAAGGACTTTAATGACCCTCTGGGGCTTTGTGCTCAGGCCCTGAACATCAGGCCCTGGGAGGGAGCTGCAGAAACCTCTCCAGAACTCCAAGTCAGAATCCAACTCCAAAGTTCCTTGGACTTTTAATGGGTCCCATTGAGGGACACGACTGAGAAAGTGTCCCCAGGCCCCAGGCAGAGCAGAGAACTGGAGGCACTGATGGCAGGTGGGGACAAAGAGAAGCCAAGTCTTGGTGCCCTGGGGCACAGCAGGGTCTGTGCCACCAAGGGCTGTGAGGAGACACCTTGTCCTGAGGCCCTGGGGCCTCCTGGCACAGCCCCAGCCAGGCTGGGCACTGTCAGCCCCTGGTCCTGCCCTCAGCATCCCCCCCATGCCCACATCCCAGTGGCCTCAAGGATCTGCTGGAAGGAGTCCCTGGGGAGCCTTGGTCAGGAATGGCCCTGGGGGCTCCTTCATGCTCCCAGGGACTGCAGGTTTTTCAAAGGACTTTGGCTTTTGCTTTTGGCCTTGGAGTCTCTGAGAGGTTTCTGCAATCATGGCTTCCAATTATCTGCTTTAATTAGTCCCTGGCGAGGCTTTGTCAGGAACAACACTCAGTGGGGCCCATTAATGCTTCAAGGTACTTCAGTTCTTTTAAGGTACTTGGTGTTTCCCTTTTGCTACAGACTCTGTGAGAGGTTTGTGCATTCATGGCCCCAATTATCTGCTTTAATGAATCTCTTGAGAGCTTGGTACTTACACTCAGTGGGGCTCATGAATACTTTGAGATTCTTAACTTTTGTAAGATACTTTGGATTTTCCTTTCCACAATGAGAGTTCTTTGTGCCATTTTGAGTCTCTGAGAGGTTTTTGTGCTATCCTGGCCTCCAGTTCTCTCCTCCAAGGACTCTATGAAGGGCCTGTGGTATAGATGGACCTTTGTGGTTCCCATTAATGCTTTAGACTCCAAACACTTTGGGGTTTTCCTCTGACTTTGACTCCGGGAAAGGTTTGTGCAATCTCCTCTCAGGCCTTGAGGTTCCAAGGCTCAGCTCCAAATGTACCACTGGGCTCATTAGGATCAAGCAAATCCTGACAAACCATGGCTCTGCCTCAATTTCTCCCTGCTCTCGTGCAGTTTGTCAGGAAGTTTCTGTAGTGGTTTTGGTTCACCAATTTGAGATTTCTTGGCCAATGCATCAATTAGTGTGGTGGGTTCAGTGTTGGCTAATTACCAGTGCACTCACTAGAATATTCTTACTCATTTCCTGCTGTGAGATAGGATTAGGAGAAAGGCAAAGTGGGCTCAAAACCTTAAAAGAGTGTCAAGAAAAGTTTGTTAAGAGAAACTAAATGAAAGAGTAATAAGAATCTGAACAAAATTTTCAGAACACTTCCCCTCTCCATACAACCTTACAATGTAGAGGCAAAACTTGAAATTTTCAGTCAGTTTACCACCTCTAGAATATTCTAATGTTTCTTCAGTTCACATCAGGAGAGAAGTACCTCTTGTTAATGTTATGGAGAATTCTCCACAAGAAAACAGTTATCTCATGGCTTTTCATTTCCACAAATAGCAGCTGCCTGGAGAAATCTGCAATCGTGAACTCCCTCCCATCTTTTTCCACCTTTTCCCACAGCTGTGCTTATGGGCCATGCAAGTTATGGGGTATTAGTTTCGAAATGAGCTGTTTAAGAGCAAAGGTTCTCTTCATCTATTTCTGAAATCATCTTCATCTCTGGGAACAGAGGTCTTCTTCTCTCCCTGAGGACACAGGGTCTCATCACTGTTCTCCCTTTCTCTGTTCAAACTTCTCATTGGAGATCACAGCTACTGCAAGATTTTCTTACTTTAGCACGGAGGCCTTTGCTGAAACAAGTCATCTCCCCATACTTTTCAATGCCTTACTGGGAAAAAGAGAGTCTGATGTATCAATGACATCCTTCTCCACAGCTTTAGCAGAGTATTCCAGCCCCAAGATCAAGGCATCTCCTCATCCCTCCCATCTGGGACTCAACTTCCTCTTCCCTGCCCTCGGTGTGTCCATGTTGCTCCTCTGTGTGCCTGCCCTGTGTTCTTTTCTCTCACTGGTGGAGGATGGCAGCACTGGCAGAGTCAATATCTCCCGGGGCTGCAGATGGTTCCGTGAGCCCGGCCGGGCTCGGTGCTTGCGGCCGGAGCTGTTTTGCCATGGAGGTTTCTGCAGCGGCTGCGCTGGGGCTGTGTCAGGCTGGGCCGCGCTGGGGCAGGGCCAGGATCTCAGCAGCCAGGCCAGAGCCCAGCAGCAGCACGGCCGGGGCCGATGGCTTCTCCTGCCCTGCCCGCCGGCTGCGGGCGAAGCCCAAGGGCGGCAGAGCCTTGGCCGAGCCGGCCCGGCCCGGGGCTGCTCCTGGGGCCCGGCGGATCCTGGCCGGGCCCAGGCTGGCGGCGGGGCAGGGCTCGGCAGGGCCAGATGTCAGCACCCGCAGCCACGGCCCGGCCTCGGCCCCGCGGCCTCCCCTGCCCTGCCCGGCAGCCGATGGCGCCTGGCGGCTCCCTGGGAAGGGGCCCGGCCCCACGGCAGGAGCCGCCCGGCCCCACGGCCGAGATGGGGCTGGGCCGGCCTCGGCACCTCTGTGGGGCCAGAAGGGAGAGAGACCCAGCCAGGCTTTCTCATCTGGACTTGTGTCTGCACAGAGGCGTCTGCAGCTTCCTTAGTGCTTTAACAGACTGTCAGCTCTCAAAGCTAATTACTGATTGGTTTTTGTCAGACACACAGGAAACTGCTAGAAGCTTCTCTCAGGACATCCCTTCCGTGATGCAAAACCACCATGGCAGCACAGAGCACAGAGCTCCTTTGTCCATATGCAGTGGCCATGTGCCCAAGGGCTCAGAACCCCTCCTTGGGAGATCTCTGGGCCCTCTCCAAGGTGTTTTCAAATGAAAACATTCAGCTCAGAGTCTAAGAAAATCACCAGATGACAGGGCCTGCATGACCTGTCTGTCCTGGCTACTTTTGTGTAGGAGCATCCTTGGATCTACGGAAATTGGGAGGCCAAATTCTAATTTTGGCCATGGTCCCTGGACATGAAGGCCGGTTCTTTACCACAGGAATGAAGGAACAGTGTGCCAATGTTTCCTGGGGGAATGAGAGGTGACCACCAGAGGACAAGTACAGCCAGAGCTTGCAGGCTTCCAGGAGGCCCTGAGGTGTCACAATGCCCCCTTGGTGACATGAGGCCCTGAAGGGTAGGAATGGTCTCCATGGTTCCATCAGGCCCCACAGAGTCATAATGGTCTCTGGGTCCATGATGCCCCGCAGTGTCATCATGGCCCCTTGGTTCCATGAGGTGCCACAGTGTCACAGTGATCTCCATGGGAAGGAAAGAACTGAGCCCCAGTGTGGCAGGGGCAGCCACCTGAGGCCAAGGCCAGCCAGACTTGATGGTACTGGCAGATTTTGTCTGGGAGCAACCCTTGGATATAGGGAATTTTATAGGTGGAATCCAAATTTTAGACATGGACACTTGGAGGAGGATGGTTCTTTCCATAGGAAGGAAAGCATGGAACACCAGCGTTAGAGGGGCAGATGAAAGGCAGCCACCAGGGGCCAAGGGCAACCAGACCTCTCTTTCCTGGTAGCTTTTGTCTGAAAGCAACCCTTGGATATAGGGAATTTGGGAGTTGGAAGCCCAATTCCCGCAATTTCTGCATAGATAAGGACGGTTCTTTTTTCCATAGGGAGGAAAGCACTGTTGTGTTCTGCTGCAGCAAAAGGCACAACAACTGCCCCAGGCCCCAGAGTCTCAGACCTCAGGCAGACACCAATGACCAACAGGGAAAGGAAGGCAACAGGACAGGTCTTGGTTTAGAAAACTGAGGATTCTTCATTTTCCCAGGGACATACACAAGAAACGAGGTGGTAGGGTCAAGACTTTTATATTACAGGGTAGGGGTGGAGTTTAGGATCAAGGTCCAATATTAAGAGGAGCAGGAGACTGCAAAGGGGTGGATTGAGGAGGACAATCAATGGAAAAAACTACAGTGGGGACATTGCAGCACAATTTAAGCCAATAAGGGTACAGAAAAATAAGAACATTCTGGGGCCATTCCTCATTTGATCAGATAGGGTAGAGTGAGTGTCTTTTCCCAGGCTTTCAGGGGCACACCCCACAGCGTGGAGGGGTGGAATCTTCTTTAAGTCACGCTCTCGCCGGATGCTGTGTCTGGGTAAAATTCCCACCTCATTGGGCAGGGGCACTCTACACCTTTGGTGCCATTATTTCTTTCTCCGGCTGTTTTATGCAATGAAATAAAACTCCAGCATCTGTGGAACCACCCTTCAATCCTTCCCAGGCTACTCCTGTTCTGTCCTCAGTCTGCACACAACTGAGCCCAGAGCCTGCAGCCTCTACCTGCTCGTTATGTGATGAAGCCTTCAAACCCCATCTTGGGAGATATTTGGGTCCTCCCTAAGGTCTGTGAAAATGGAAAAATAGTTATCAAAGTTATTTTCTCCCAAGTCTAGCAGTGACAGAACAATGGTCAATATCTCTAAACTGAATGAGAGTGGATTTAAATTTGTTAGAAGGAGGAAATATTTACAGTGATGAGAGTGGCACAAAATGGCAAATGTTTTTCCAGAGAAGTGGATTTCCCATCCCAGGAATGCTCAAAAATCAGGGAGTGTGTGCAACCTGACCCAGTGAAATCCCCTCCCCTCCCCAAGGATGGAATTCCTGTTGTGTGGGTTCTTGGATGTGCTGGGTGCCCTCACAACACTTCTGGCCAGAACATCTGCTGAGGGCAGCCAGGCTGCTGCAGGGCAGTGACCTCACAGCCATCACCATGGCAGCCCTGTCCCCTGGGCCTGGCTCTCCCCTTTCCTCTGCCCCTGCCTTGTGTCTGCTGGCATGAAGAGTTTTGTTGATAATATCTTGTCCCCAAGGTGCTGGGCCAATGGCTTCCCAGTCAGGCTCCTGGAGCAGAAGTGGCTTTTCAGAGCCCAGCCAGAAATGAGCCCTGAGGCAGCAGCTCTGCAGCGCTGGCCACCAGGCTGGGTTGCCAAGGGAGGCTTCTGGCCATGCCCTGCAAGCAGCTGCTGCTGCCAAGGTGCCTTTGGTGCCTCGGGCTGTCCCTGGCACAGCTCCCAGCATGGCACTCTGCCCTTGTGCCCGAGGCCTTCCCTGTGCTGGGGCTGGCCTGGGGCTGTTCCTGCAGCGGGACCTGCCCTGCTCCTGGCACAGGAAAGGCAGTTCCTGCTGGAGCAGGAGGCTCTGCCTGCAATGGGCTCAAACAACTCCAGCAAGGCCCTGCTGACTTCAAAATTGCTTCCTAGAGCAGAATATCCTATAGGTGTTATAGATTCTGGACTGTGGAGTAAATAACTCTGGTTAAGAGCTTACTGTCTAGTCATTATCAGATTGTATTTATATAAATATATCTGGTATTCCATCATTAATCCTGTGGGACAAATTGCATTGACAGATTGTTCAATTCTACCTGTCCAATCGTTTATACATAAACCTTTGACAAATTCTGGGGCCAGGATTGGATCCAGTCACTCCCAGTCTCCTCTCTTAAAAGGAATTTTTGAAGTCTGGGGGCCCTGCAGGGGTTTTAGAACCCATGGTGGCTGCTGGGTGTCTCCATCTCATGGCTCAGCAGGAGTTTCTCCAATAAAGAAATAAAGCTTTTGCCTGAAGCTCCCATTCTGCCCATGGCAGAAGTGTGTGTGACATCCCAGCTCTTTGGCAGCCTGAGGATGCCTGGGATGTCACTGTGGAGCCCCCGTGAGTGTCTGTGACAGATAGGTGCCTTTGCAGCCCAAGGTGCCCTGGGATGTCACCATGGAATGGCTGTGACTGCCTCTGACCACACAGCTCTTTGCCATCCCCAGAAAACCTTGGGAGGGCTCCATGGAGCCCCTGTCTCTGTGTGCGACATTCCAGCTCTTGAACAGCCTGGAGACTCTTGGAAAGTCCCCATGGAACCCCTCTGATGTCCAGTGACAAATCTCATTCTAAGGAGGCAACCATCACCAGGAAACCCTGTTGCTATGGTCAGTTTCCATGGCAACCATCCCCACCCCTGTTGCTATGGTCAGTTCCCATGGCAACCATCCCCAGCCCCTGTTGCTATGGTCAGTCCCTGGGCAGCTCCATGGAGACCCCATGCCAGGGGTGGTTGCCATGGACACCAGCTCAGGCCTGGAGCCCGTTGCCATGGCAACCATTGGCACTCCCATCCCCAGGGTCATGGATCCAGAACCACAGAATTGGCTGAGCTGGGAGGGACCCATCAGGATCCTCGAGTCCAACTGCTGGCCCTGCACAGGACACCCCAACACTGCCAGCCTGGGCCTGGCAGCGCTGTCCAAACACTGCTGGAGCTCAGAGAGCCCTGGAGCTGGGACCCTTCCCTGGGGAGCCTGGGCAGTGCCACAGCAGCCTCTGGGCAAAAACCTTTTCCTGAGATCCAACCTCAGCCTGCCTCGACTCAGCTGCAGCCGCTCCCTCCACTCCTGTCCCTGGGCACCAGAGTGAAGAGGTTCCCTCAGCCCCAGCCAGGGACCCGCTCCCAAGGCTGCTGCCATGGCCACCAGGGCTGGCACCAGCTGGGATGCTCCATTTCCAGGGGCTGGGTTCAGGAATGGGATTCCCCAATTTCCTACTCCCACTAAAACCCCGCTGGCACTCATTGCCCTCCCACCTTCCATTGAAGGAAAAAAGGGAAAGATCTCAGGCTGGGAAAAGAACAATTTACTGGGAACAGCAACAAGATAAGGAACAAACAGAAACAGAAAAAATATTAACAACAGAAGGGATAAGAAAAACCAGTTACAGGGAAAACTACATCACCATCAATTGTATCTTCCTGGCCACATGTTTCCTCCTGCAAGGAAAGGAAACCCTTCTCCTCAGGGAAAGAGAGAGAGAGTCCCTTTCCTGCCCCTGGCAATGACCTGAGGTGGGAGTGAATGTAGTGACAGGGCCATGGCCAGACCCTCATGCCCTTCAATCCCATATCAGGCCATTGGTAGGGGCAGGAAAAGGGACAGGTGTCTTCCCAGCATGGATCACAGGGAACATGGATCACCAGGGCTCTTCCCAACAGGGTCCTCCAATGGGGGATGAAGCTGGATCAGTGCACAAAGCTCTTCCTGCAGCTGGGGAACTTTCAGGATTTCCCTTACTGGTGCCTCCGTTGGTGTTTGGTCAAGTGAGAGCTCCAGGTGAAGCTTTTCCCACACTGGGGACACTCGTAGGGCCTCTCCCCAGTGTGGATGCGTTGGTGGCTGACAAGATGGGAGTTTTGCTTGAAGCCCTTGCCACAGTCAGGGCAGAGGAAATGCCTCTCCTCGGAGTGAATCCGCTCATGCCGGAGGAGATCTGAGCTGCTGTTAAACATCTTCCCACAAGTGGGGCACATGTAGGGCCTCTCCCCGGTGTGGATGCGCTGGTGTGTGATGAGGGTGGAGTTGCGCTTGAAGCCCTTCCTGCAGTCAGGGCAGCGGAAGGGCCTCTCATCCACGTGAATCCGCTGGTGTCTGAGGAGACCAGAGCTGCTGTGAAACCTCTTCTGACACTCAGGACACTCGTAGGGCCTCTCCCCAGTGTGGATGCGTTGGTGGATGATGAGTTCGGAGCTCCGTCTGAAGCCCTTCCCACATTCCCCACACTTGTAGGGCCTCACCCCAGTGTGGATGTGTAAGTGGCTGACAAGGTGGGAGTTGGAGCTGAATCCCTTCCCACACTCCCCACACTCGTAGGCCCATTCCCCGGTGTGGATCATCAGGTGGCGTTTCAGACTCTTGCTCTGCCTGAAGCTCTTCCCACACTCCAAGCACTTGTAGGGCTTCTGCCCATCAGGAAGCTTCTCAGGGACCACCAGCTCCGAGCTCTGGCTGAAGCTCTGTCCACCTTCCTGGCCCAGGGTGGGTCTTTCCTCCTCAGAGCATCCTGGGCTGGGCTTGCAGCCCCTCCTCCTGTGAGACCTCCAGGGATTTTCCTCCCTGTTGGATTCCTGCGCTGTGGAGTTGCTCAAAACGGCCTCTTCCATGAGGTTCTGCTGAAGGGATTTGTCCTTCCTGGTCTCCATCCTCAGCTCCTGCTCTGGGGGAGGAAATGACAAGGAGTAGGTGGGATTTGCCTCCGTGCCACAGGGAAGGACAAGGAGATCCCCCCAGCGCATCTCCAGCAGGAGGGCACCAGCAGCGGGGCTGTCCTGCAGCTGGGGGCCAGGCTGGGAGATGGAGCAGGAGAGAGGGGAAAAAGGGGCACTGACTTCCTCCTCACCTGCCTCGGTGTCCCAGGGCATCTTCCTCTTCCTCGCAACCTTCTCCATCTGGTGAACGTTTGGGTATGGGAAATCCTGTTTTGGGAGGAAAACAAGTGATGAGCACAGTGAGTTTTGTACTGGCTTCAAAGCAAACCAGGGGGAGAGTCTAAGCCAGAATGACAATTGAATAAGAAAACTAAGATCACGGCAATAATAGAGAAACACTGGTTTAAACTCACAGAGTCAGGATGTAACCGGACACCCCGTTGGTCAGGGTGGTGGTAGCAGGCTGATGAAATGGTGACTGCAGTCCGTCTGGAGTGATGAACGTGATTCTGTCAAAGCAGTGATCCTGTAGAAGAGTATGGTCTTGCTCGGAAAGTCCAGTGGTGGTTATGGAGCTCTTGTCCTCTAGGAATGCAGTAGGCAAGGTGATCGTGGTGTTGCAAGGGTGAGATTATATCCAGGCAGGAATGCTTGGTTCCTCCCCCTGGGCAGAGCATCCCACAATGGGATGATGTAATTTTATCAGTCCTGCAGTGACACTCAATGGCCCATTAAGAGAAGATGGCCCCTGGAGGGCGTTATCAGGGCTGAGCCATGGAAGAGATAAAGAACACTGCCCCACCTGTTGATAACAGTTTATGGAGATGGGGACTGAAAACACTTTTGGTTACATCTGACACTGTAACCTGAAACAGTGAGGCAATCCCTGCTTGGGGTGGGGGGTGAACAGCACCCCCCTTACCCAAACTGGCTCAGGTGTAAAACCCCCACCCTGGGGAGGCCACGCACACAGGGGACAATGTCACACTTGCCCTGCCCCAGGGGAGATCTCTGTCCTTGTCACTCCCTTGCTCTCCCCCCTTTTCTTTTTCTTTCCATGTCTCTCTACCTCACATTTACTGTTCAATAAAATCCACTTAGGATTTGGTCACCTTAGCACCTGAATTGGGGCAGGGGCATCTCTCTAACAATTTTATTAACCAGAGTGCAATATTATTTTGCACAGTGAGTTCAGGGCACTGTTGTCGGACCCCAAGCTCCTTTGACAACAGCCTGGTTTCCTCCTCGCGGAGGTTCTGCCTCTTTCCCAAGGAACTCTTGGAAACTTGGATGCAGCTTCCTCTGAGCAACTTTTAGGAGACCTTATGAGAAAAGTGGAAGTTGTGGGTGGCCAGTGTAAAGAAAATATTTTGTTTTCCTTCTTTGAAAAGTCTGTTAAAATCACTGGAGGAAAGGAACCAAATGATACCAGCGAGACTGACAAGGATCATTCACCCCAAGGTGAGAAAACACAAGGCTACTAAAGTCCTACAAGAAACCCAACTCAAGTTATTCCCAAATAACTTCTGAATTCACATGTTTGGGGGGAGAATCATTATTTTCTTCATCCCTGTCACCTTTGTGACAGCTACACAGACCTTTCCCTTCCTTTTAATAATCTGTATTGGGTCAAATTTCCATATTTCTTTTTTTGGAACCTGCCAGCTGTGCAGAAACTGATAAAATTTGGAATTACCACAGAATTGCTTCTGTTGTTGGTCTATTAATGTTTGGGATTTGTTTGTGTTTCCATCAGAAGTGACTTGTGGGAAGAGCAAAACTTCTTCAAGGCATTTTATGGAGGGTTAAATTTGATTGCTGCTGAGTTTGTTTTGTCCAGTGCCCAGGGGATGCTCAAGGTGTCTCTAGTTTTGGTTTGGACCTAATTTTCTTCTGATTTGTCTTTATCACTTAAAAACACCTGAAAAATTACTAAAAAGAGTATTGACCAGAGATGTCAGAAGTCCCACCATTTTAGAGGTATTTGAGGTGGAATTTACTGGTTGGGAACATATTCTGGAGGATTCGTGGGTTTTTGGGGGATATATGGGAGTATTCTCCATATCTTTGCACTCCAAAAGCCAAGGTGGATTGGTCTGTCACCTCAAAATGACTCAATCCCACTCAAAACCCCTCAATCTTACCCCAAAATGACTCAATCCCATCTCAAAATGGCTGGTTCCCACCTCAGCCCCATGCCAAAATTGCTCAATTCCTCAGCCTCCAGGATGAGATGGGGTTGGAAGGAGATCGGGAGAAGTGAGATATAAGGGTGTGATATGAGGGTGTGGGATCAGGATTGTGTGGGGACCGGTGGGTGTGATTTATTTTGATAATAAATAAAACTTTCAGAATTATTGATTTCTGTCTCATTCAATTTCTGTCAGTTCTGATTTGCTTTTCAGAGTGCCGCCTTCTCAGCTGATTGTGTTTGTGACCTCCTGTCCAAGACTGAAAAGCAAGATGTGTTCTATTTGCCATCTGTATGGCAGTTGTCCTGTGTTAAGTGGGCAGTTTTTCCTTATCTCTTCCACAATCAATCCTCCCTCAGGGGAGACATCTGCTGATAATGGGCTATTGTCACTGCATGACTGATAAGAACTGTAACATCCCATTGTGAGATGCCCCGCCCAGAGGGAGGAGCCAAGCATTCCTACCTGCATCTAGTCTTGAGATTCTGGCCCACCAACACAACTTTTCTGGGCTGGATTTTCCCAGAGGAACAGCTGCCTCTTCCTCTTCCTCTTCAGAGGAAGACTCCCATTCCTACAGGATCACTTCTCCAACAGAACCACACCTGACACTCCTGGAGGACTGCAGCCACAATTCCAATTGGACTGGTTTTATTCTGACTCTGTCAGTATTGTTTTAGTTCACTGCATTGTTTATTTTATCTTTTAATTTTCTTCCCTAATAAAAAACAGTCATTCCTGCTTCCATATTTTTACTTGAGAGCCCCCTTAATTTCAAATTTATAACAATTCAGAAAGAGTCTACATTTTTAAATTTCAGGGGAGGCTCCTGCCTTCTTTAGAAGACAGCTGTCTTTCCAAACTAAAACACCTCCTTTCTCTCCTGCCTTCCTTTGCCTGCTCTGTTTCTCTCTCAGTGTCTCCTTTGACCCAGGGAAGCTCTCACCAAAGACCCTGCCCTGATTTCATTCCCAATCCATGAGCTACAACAACCATGGGTGAAGTTAGGAAGGCTGGCAGTGATATGTCCCTGTAGGATCTTGCTCCACTTGGCTTTTGGCCCTTTCTTAAGAGCTTTGCCTTCAAGGGCAGGAACATCTTTTTCTGGCTGGGAACTGGACCCTGAGAGCGTGTGCCATGGATCCCAGAGGGGCATTCCCGAGGCTCTCAGGGTGCTGCTCCTGCCGTGCCTCCCAAGGAGCTGTGCAGGGCAGGGGACAAGGTGCAGCAGCTGTGTTGGTTCTGCAGTGCCACAATAGCCCCTGGTTCCAGGAGTTTCCACACTGTCAAGAGTGGTTCCTGGGTTCCATGATACCCTGCTGTGTCCCCCATGGATATTTGGTGTCATGAAGTTCTTCAGTGTCACAATGGCCACCTCGCTCCATGAGCTTCCACAGTATCCGAATGCCCTCCTTGGATGGGCAGTGTCACCATGGACCATTGGCTCCATGCAGCCCCGCTGGGTCACCATGGACTCCTTGGTTCCATGAGGTTCTGGGGTTGTCTCCATGGTCTCCTTGGATCCACAGTGTCACAATGGACCGCTGGATCCACATGGCCCTTCTGTGTCACCATGGCCCCTTGGTTCCATGGGACCCCAGGGTCACAATTGACTCCTTGCTTCCATGTCACTCCCTCAGTGCCAAAATGTCCCCTTCGTTCCATGGGGGACACAAAAGATTTATAGAAACATTGAGGAAATCCTGCTTAACACAGCTGGGAATATCTGCCTGCATTCTAGAAATAGGTTAAAGGTGAGGATGGCAGCAGCAGCTTCCATCTGCAACAGAGATCCAGGGAAAGGGCAGGGACAGAGAATTCAGCTGGGAGACTCAGAGAATTCTGCTTCCAGAGATCATTTCTGGCCACACTGTCCCTTGTAGAAAGGTGACACAATTCCAGGCAGCCTGTACTGAGCAGGTGGCTCCTGAGTGGGGTTTTGCGGTGGTGTGTCTTTATTTGATTTTTGTTCAATATCTGTTTCCCCCCCCGCCCCCATCCCTAATCTCTGCCTCTCCCCAGTTGTCAGTCTTCCCTAGCTCTCCCCTAACCCCCTCATCTCCAAGTTGTCAATCCTCCCTTTCCCTGCCCCTTTCCCTGGAACCTTCCCTGTCATTCATCCTAGCCCCCTCCTCTGCTTCCAGAGCATTCCCTGTCTGTTTAGTGAGACTCAAAACCCTATTGCTTATTTTGTGTTATTTCACTTCCCTGCTCCCCCTGATAGTTTTGTGATATGTTAGTTCTGCCCTAAACTCCTCCCCTGCTGTTCCCTCATTGGTTGCTGTTCCTACACCCGTCTCCCTGAATTCTTGTATAAAACCTCTGCTCCCGCTCCTGAGGGGGTCTTGGGGCTCACTGAATAAAACCATCCTGTTCACCCCCAAGTCCCGTGTCGCCTCCGTCTGTTCCTGCACCACCGACTGGGACTGCAGAGCTTCACAGGGGGAGCGGCCGCCCGTTCTCTTCCCTCTCACCGCCCAGCCCGGCACCGCTCGGGGAATCGCGGCGAGGGGAGCGCATTGCCGCACTACAACAGGGTTTGTTGTTCAGGAAACCTGCTCAGGCTTTTCCATTCTTTCCTTCCCACGAGGAAAACTTCTCCTGGGCCTGTGTGCAGGCAGAGCCCTGAGGAGAGCAGGTGGGACACGGTGAAATGGGCTGGGACGTGGAGCTGCAGAGCTCAGGGACAAGGTTCTGCTGCAGGGCACAGGGATGTCAGTGCCAGGTGGGCGATGTCAGACATGGTGAGGCTGGGGGTGAGGAGCAGCTTGTCCAAACAGGGTCAGCCCTCAGGGGGCTCATTCTTCTATATGCCCAGACCTCCTAAGGAGAACTTCAGTGTCAAGATCACCCGGGGAATGCTTCTATCAGCTCTTCTCCGAACTGGGAAATAAAAAATGCTCTGTTAAAATAAATAATTAATGTTTTATTAAAACTCTCTTCTTAAAGGATCTTTAAACTGACTCCAATCTGCTGTACAGGGCCTGAAAAGTTGTAGAGAATTGCAGGAAGAGGAAGCCCGCCCCAATGAGGGTTTTGTGTACTTTAATGAACCCTACAATGGATCTTCAGCTGAGTCCAGGAGATTCAGGCACTGAGAGAAGACTGAAAAATCTGCTCAAGGAGTCAGAAGCAAAAGTCCAAGTACCTTGGAGCATCACGGGGCCCCACTGAGGACAGGGACTGCCAAAGGCTCCCCAGGGACTGGTGAGAGCAGATCCTTGAGGCCAGGATTGCAGGGAGCCCAAGGCTCAGAGCTGGGAACTGCAATTCTGAGCAAGGCCTGGGCTGGCTGGGGGAAGCAGAAAGGCCAAGCCCTGAGGCCAGCCTGGCACAGCAGGGCCTGTCCCTCACGGGTGGCTCGGGCCTATTTGTGGGGCAGGGGGATGTGAGGGGCAGCAGGGACAAATGTCACAAACCTGTGTGACCCTGCAGATCCTCATGGAACCAAGGGGCCAGGGTGACACTGTGGGGCCTCATGGAAACAAGAGGCCATTTTGAGTCTGCAGGGCTGTAACACCCCAGAACACTTTGGGGTCACCAAAGGTTCCTTTACTTGATTTTGTTGCACAAGAGAAACATCAGCCAGATATTCTCATCATGGCCAGATGCAAAGAATATTTTGGTAGGACGGGACCCACAAGGATCATCAAGTTCAGCTCTTAAGTGAATGACCCAAACTGGGATTAAACCCACAACCTGGGCGATACCAGCACCATGCTCCAACCAACAGAGCTAAGAGGTCAAAATGACACAAATTTTTACTGGCAAAATATAGACAATCAAGGAGCTTGAGCAAAGGGTTTAATACAACATCCACTTCAACACAAAACTCTTATCATAGCATTAACTTCATTAACTTTGCCCACTTTACCTAAAAACCTTTAACCCTTAAGATGTTAAATTACCAAAAAATGTTCCAGGTAAGCAGGATTAGAAGGAGAAGAAATAGAGAACAGCAGAAAGGCAGCTGATCTATAAAAAGACACACACACAGGCACCAACTGCTCGGGTTCCAGCGTTGCTAACAGAGGAACCCCAGGAGAAGGCAGGATCCAGACCATGGGCTGGCCTCGTGCTCCGGCTTTTAACCCCCTGGGCCTCCATGGGCCCGCCCCTGGGGTGGGACTGCCAGGTGATTGACCAATCAGAGTCAGGGTAGGCACCAGCTGCTGGTGTGTGATTGGGTGACAGCTCAGCCAATCAGCACCGCCCCTGCTGTGTGATTGACAGCTCTGCCAGGCCAGGCTGGGGGCGGGGCTCTGTCCCACCACAAACCAAGGCCTGACCCGGCCCCGGCCCCACACGGGCATTCCGAGCATCCCAAGGTGTCTCGGGACATCGATCTCATCCAGCCTCTGACAGCGACCACGGGGACACTGGGGAACCTCATGGAACCAAGGGGCCATGGTGACACTGTGCTGCCTCATGGAATCAAGGACACCATTGAGAACTCAGTGACCCCAAAGAACCAAGGGTCCATGGTGACCCTGTGCAGCCGCAGTGTCACAGAGGAGCCGTTGTGACACAGCGAGGGCACACGGAGCCGAGGGGCCATTGTGACACATCAGGGCTCTGTGGAACCACGAAGCCATTGTGACATTGCAAGGGCTCATGGAAGCAAGGAGAACTAAGTGACGCTGTGGACCCCCATGAAACCCAGGGAACATGGAACAGGTCTGGCTGCCTTGGCCACCCAGGGACCACCTCTAATCTACCTTTCAAACACTGGGACCATGTGGTTTTCTTTCTTATGGGAAAAAACATCCATCTCAACTAGGCACCCATGGCAAAAATTTGGCATCTGTCTCCAGAATTCCCTATATCCAAAGATAGCTCCCAGACAAAAGCTGCCCGGACTAACAAGTCTGGCTGGCATTGGCTTCCTGAGGGTTGGCACTCATCTGCCTCTGAAACACTGGGGCTCTGTGCTCTCCTTCTTAGAAAAAAGAACTTATCTTCCCGTCAAGGTGCTCATGGCCAAAATTGTGATTCCAAGCCCAAAATGCCCTATGTCCAAGGACGACCCCTAGACAAAAGGTGCAGGGACAGACGGGTCTGGCTGGCTTGGCTTAAGTGTGGCCACCTCTCATCTTCCTCCAGAACACTTGGACTTTCCCCATTTTTTCCTATAGGAAAAAAGCATGTATCCTGACCAGGCAATCATGTCCAAAACTGGGATTCCACCTCCAAAGATCTGTACAGACAAGGATTGCTCTCAAGTGAAAGCAGCCAGGACAGACAGATCTGGCTGCCCTTGGCCTCTTGGAGGTTGCCTCTCACCTGCCTCGAAACACTTGGGCTGAGTGTTTCCTTCCTATGGAAAAGAACTGTCCTTCTTATCTATGCTAGAATGGCTGAAATTGGGATTCCACCTTCAAAATTCCTTATATCCAAGGGTTTCTTTCAGACAAAAGCTACCAGAACAAAGAGGTCTGGCTGCCTTAGGCCTCTGGTGGCCGTCTTTCACCTCCCCCTCATACAGCGGTGTTCTGTGCTTTTCTTCCTATGGAAAAAAATTCTGCTTCTCCTCCAGATGTCCACAATTGAAATTGGGATTCCACCTCCCAAATTCCCTATATTCAAGGGTTGTTCCCAGCCAAAATTTGCCATTACCATCAACTCTGGCCGGCCTTGGCCTCTGGTTGCTATCCCTGCCACACTTGGGCTCTGTTCTTTCCTTCCCATGGAGATCACTGTGACACTGTGGCACCTCATGGAACCAAGGGGATCATTGTGGCACCACTGGAGCCCATGGAATGAAGGGACCATGGTGACACCGTGGGGCTTCATGGACCCAGAGACCATTATGAGTTTGTGGGGCCTGATGGAACCATGGAGACCATTCCAACCCTTCAGGGCCTGGTGTCACCAAGGGGGCATTGTGACACCTCAGGGCCTCCTGGAAGCAAGGGACCATTGGGACACTGTGGGGCCCCATGGAAGCGAGGGAAACATGGACCAGGTCTAGCTGGCTTGGCCTGCCAGGGGCCACCTGACAGGTCTGGCTGATGTTGGAATGTCAAGGGCTGCTTCTCATCAGCTCCTGGAGCACTGGGGCTCTGGGATTTCCTTTGTATCTAAAAGAACTGTCCCTCTTTTCAGACACTCATTGCCAGAATTGGTACTCTCCCTAAAAACTTTCCTGTATGCAAGGGTATCTCCCTGAAAAACCTACCAGCTCTGGGTGGCATTTGCCTCTGGTGGTCACCTCTTGTCTGCCCCTGAAACACTGGGGCTATGTTCCTCCATTCCTATGGAAAAAACAGACCTCCTTCTCCAGGGCCCATGGCCAAAATTAGATGGTAACCTCCCAAACTACTATATCCAAGGACTTCTCCCAGACAAAAGTAGCCAGGAGAGACAGGTCAGGCTGGTCCTGTCCTCTGGTAATTTTCTTAGACCATGAGCTGAAATTTTTCATTTGAAAACACCTTGGAGAGGGCCCAGACAACTCCCAAGGTGGAATTTTGAGGCCTCAGGCACAGGACCACTACATATGGACAAAGGAGCTCTGTGCTCTGTGCTGCTGTGGTGGTTTTGCATCACAGAAGTGATGTCCTGAGAGAAGCTGCTAGCAGTTTCCTCTATGTCTGACAAAACCAATCAGTAATTAGCTTTGAGAGCCGACAGTGTGTTAAAGCACTAAGGAAGCTGCAGACGCCTCTGTGCAGACACAAGTTAGAGATGAGAAAGCCTGGCTGGGTCTCTCTCCCTTCTGGCCCCACAGAGGTGCCGAGGCCGGCCCAGCCCCGTCTCGGCCGTGGGGCCGGGCGGCTCCTGCCGTGGGGCCGGGCCCCTTCCCAGGGAGCCGCCAGGCGCCATCGGCTGCCGGGCAGGGCAGGGGAGGCCGCGGGGCCGAGGCCGGGCCGTGGCTGCGGGTGCTGACATCTGGCCCTGCCGAGCCCTGCCCCGCCGCCAGCCCGGGCCCGGCCAGGATCCGCCGGGCCCCAGGAGCAGCCCCGGGCCGGGCCGGCTCGGCCAAGGCTCTGCCGCCCTTGGGCTTCGCCCGCAGCCGGCGGGCAGGGCAGGAGAAGCCATCGGCCCCGGCCGTGCTGCTGCTGGGCTCTGGCCTGGCTGCTGAGATCCTGGCCCTGCCCCAGCGTGGCCCAGCCTGACACAGCCCCAGCGCAGCCGCTGCAGAAACCTCCATGGCAAAACAGCTCCGGCCGCAAGCACCGAGCCCGGCCGGGCTCACGGAACCATCTGCAGCCCCGGGAGATATTGACTCTGCCAGTGCTGCCATCCTCCCTCCACTGAGAGAAAAGGACACAGGTCAGGCACACAGAGGAGCAGCATAGACACACAGAGGGCAGGGAAGAGGAAGTTGAGTCCCAGATGGGAGGGATGAGGAGATGCCTTGATCTTGGGGTTGCAATCCTCTGCTAAAGCTGTGGAGAAGGATGTCATTGATACATCAGACTCTCTTTTTCCCTGTAAGGCATTGAAAACATGGAGAGATGACTTGTTTCAGCAAAGGCCTCCATGCTAAAGTAAGCAAATGTTGAAGTAGCTGTGATCCCATGAGAGGTTTGAACAGTGAAAGAGAGAAGAGTGATGAGACCCTGTGTCCTCAGGGAGAGAAGAAGACCTCTGTTCCCAGAGATAAAGACGATTTCAGAAAGAGATGAAGAGAACTGTTGCTCTTAAACAGCAAATCTCAAAACTAATACCCCATAACTTGGCATGGCCCATAAGCACAGCTGTGGGAAAAGATGGGAAAAGATGGGAGGGAGTTAACAATTGCAGATTTTTCTGAGCAGCTGCTATTAGTGGAAATAAAAAGCCATGAGATAACTGTTTTCTTGTGGAGAAGTCTCCATAACATTAACAAGAAGAACTTCTCTCCCTAAGTGAAGTGAAGAAAGACTATTTTAGAGGTGGTAAACTGATTGAAAATTTTAGGTTTTGTTTCTTTACATTGTCAGATTGTATGTAGAGAGGAAGTGTTCTGAAAGTTTTGTTCTAATTCTTATTACTCGTTCTTTAGTTATGGTTAATACAATTTTATTTATACACTTTTAAAATTCTGTGACTACTTTGCCTTTCTCCTAATCCTATCTCACAGCAGGAAATGAGTAAGTATATTCTAGTGAGTGCACTGGTAATTAGCCAGCACTGAACCCACCACACTCATTGAAGCATTGGCCGAGAAATCTCAAAATGGTGAACCAAAACCACTACAGAAACTTCCTGGCAAACTGCATGAGAGCAGAGAGAAACTGAGGCAGAGCCATGGTTTGTCAGGACATACTTGATCCTAGTGAGCCTTATAGTGCATTTGGAGCTGAGCCCTGGAACCTCAGGGCCTGAGAGGAGATAGCACAAACCTGTCCCGGAGTCAAAGTCAGAGGAAAACCCCAAAGTGGTTGGAGTCTAAAGTATTAATGGGAACCACAAAGGTCCATCTATACCACAGGCTCTTCATGGAGTCCTTGGAGGAGAGAACTGGAGGCCAGGATGGCACAAAAACCTCTCAGAGACTGAAAATGGCACAAAGAACTCTCAAGGTGGAAAGGAAAACCCAAAGTACCTTACAAAAGTTAAGAATCTCAAAGTATTCATGAGCCCCACTGAGTGTCAGTACAAAGATGCCAAGGGACTCATTAAAGCAGATAATTGGGGCCATGATTGCACAAACCTCTCACAGAATCTGTAGCAAAAAGGAAACACCAAGTACTTTAAAAGAACTGAAGTACCTTGAAACAGTAATGGGCCCCACTGAGTGTTGTTTCTGACAAAGCCTCTCCAGAAAATAATTAATGCAGAATACTGGAGGCCAAAATTTCAGAAAGCTCTCAGAGACTCCAAGGCAAAAGCCAAACCCAAAGTCCTTTGAAAAACCTGCAGTCCCTGGGAGCATGAAGGAGCCCCCAGGGCCATTCCTGACCAAGGCTCCCCAGGGACTCCTTCCAGCAGATCCTTGAGGCCACTGGGATGTGGACATGGGGGGGATGCTGAGGGCAGGACCAGGGGCTGACAGTGCCCAGCCTGGCTGGGGCTGTGCCAGGAGGCCCCAGGGCCTCAGGACAAGGTGTCTCCTCACAGCCCTTGGTGGCACAGACCCTGCTGTGCCCCAGGGCACCAAGACTTGGCTTCTCTTTGTCCCCACCTGGCATCAGTGCCTCCAGTTCTCTGCTCTGCCTGGGGCCTGGGGACACTTTCTCAGTCATGTCTCTCAGTGGGACCCATTAAAAGTCCAAGAAACTTTGGAGTTGGATTCTGACTTGGAGCTCTGGAGAGGTTTCTGCAGCTCCCTCTCAGGGCCTGATGTTCAGGGCCTGAGCACAAAGCCCCAGAGGGTCATTAAAGTCCTTGTGCTGTGTCTGTGCTGCTGAGCTGGGCCGGGCTCCTGGCACAGAGGGTGATGCTGGTAACCAAGCAGAGCTTCAAAAGCACATTTCTCTTGCTGAGCAGCTCTTCTGCCAGCCCAGCAGGGCTGGGACACTGCCTGCAGCCAGCCCGGGCACAGCACAGAGGCACAGAGAGCTTCAATCAGTCAGGGCTGGGAAGGGGCTGAGAAGTGCCTGGGGCAGAATCACTGCCAGCCCTTGGCACAGGAACCTCTGGCTACAGGACAATGCAGCTGCAGCTCCTGGAGAGATCTCCTAAAGCTGGAACATGCCAATGCCCACAGAGCCTGTGAGTGCATTCTCTGCTCATCTCCTGTGCAGAGCAGCCAGGGGTGCCCAGGGCTGTCCTGCAGAGCAGGGTCCTGCAGCCCAGGGCGCTGTGCTGGGCCAGGGACTCTGCTGCCTGTCAGGGACAGCTCTCAGCCGGCCCTGGAGCCGCTCCCAGCGCTGGCCAGGAGCTGTGGGGGGAAGGAGCCACCCTGAGCAGGGCAGGTGCTGCTGCTGAGAGGGGCTGGCTGGGGCAGGGCTGCTCCAGCTCCAGACCAGCCTGGGCACAGCTCCGGAGGACATTTCCCAAAGAAGGTAAGCCTGGGATTGCTGTAAAGATCAGGAGTTTTCCTGAGAGTGTTTTGAATTTTCTGCTTGGAGCAGGGTGGGAAGTTTGGGGTGATGACAAAAAGGTTTTTGCTTTTTATATATTTATCATATATTCACAGTTCTGTAAATTACTATGATATAGTTATAAAATTATAATCCTACCAAACTCTATTAAACTCTTAACTATTTGAAACTACTATTATATAGTTAATATAGTTATAATCCTTAATTAACTCTAGTACTTATCCTTACCTTTCTCTTAGATTTTAGAACAATAAGCTGACTATCTAAATACATTCCTTTAATACTATATAGTCATATTATAAGGAAAAGGACCTACAAGAAGAACATTTTGTTTTTTGAATGTGAGCAGTGATAACAAAAAGCTGGGCAAAGAAGTCCTTGGACCCACTCCAATGGGTTAAGCCAGGGAACTGTAATTGGGACAAGTGAATGTCCTTTCAAATGTCCTTGTTAAATATCCTAATTAATCAATGAATTAATGAATTGTTGTAATCACGGGTTGGGTGTGCCTCATCCCCACTGGGACACCTGGGATCTTCCAATAAAAGTCTGGTTTTTATTTTACTCCTCTAACAGTGTTGCAAGGTTTTTTTTTTTTTTTTCCTCTTTTGATTATAGACAACAGGGGGATAAGAGAAGCAGAACAGGAATTGTAATCCCAGAATGACAGAACATTCTGAGTTGAAAGGGAAACACAGGATCACCAATGAATGTTTGGACAGAGACTCCAGAACTGTGACTTTGGGTGGTCAATCTCTCTGCTGGGAGCCTCCCAAAGGGCCTTCAGCCACTCCTCAGCCCTGGGCAGCAGCAGCATCACCTCTGCAGGGCCCAGCAGGGCTCTCCTGAGCTGCCCTTGCCCAGCTGCACACAGAGCCTGCCCCAGCCAGGGCCCTGCACACAGGCAGGTTTCTGTAGGGCCGGGCCGAGGGCACACAGGGTGGGATGGGCTCTGTGAGCGCTGGCAGGGACAAGGCACCTCTCAGGAGGGGATGTCCAGGCCCAGGGAGATGCTCAGGGAAGCAGAGGGGGCTGAACAGAGCAGTGCTGGGGGAACAAGCCCATCCAGCCCCTCACCTTCCCTCAGCCACAGGGAATCCTTTGCCTCTCACATCTCTCAGTGGCAAACTCTGAGTGTAGCAGGAATGCTGGGGACTTCTGATCTCAGAGAGACAGGAAGGATGTGTGGGTAGGGAAAACGTTCTATACATATATTCCCTGCTATCCATGTCCTCCAGACTTGGTAGTGCAGATGGTACCAAGCATTTCTGCACTATAAGTGAGTCCCCTGACAAATCCTGAATATCCAGCACTGTCCCTCTGCCCCATAGCCACAAACCCAGGGCAGCAGGGCAGGGATGGCTCCTCAAGAGCCCTCATGCACTGCCCTGGCTGCTCCTGGCACACTCAGCCAGCACAACTGGAGCTCAGGCAGGGACCTGGGTGAAGGTTTTCCCAGAGCAGGAACAGGGGTGGGTGAGTCCCAGCAGGACAGGCTGCAGGGAATGGCCCAGGTTTGGCTCCAAGCAGCCTCTCCTGACTTGTCCCTGTCCTTTCTCCATGAACAGGTGCCCATGTGCAGCCACAGCAAATGTCCAACAGCAGCTCCATCAGCCACTTCCTCCTGCTGGCACTGGCAGACACGCGGCAGCTGCAGCTCCTGCACTTCTGCCTCTTCCTGGGCATCTCCCTGGCTGCCCTCCTGGGCAACGGCCTCATCATCAGCGCCGTAGCCTGCGGCCACCACCTGCACACGCCCATGTTCTTCTTCCTGCTCAACCTGGCCCTCAGTGACCTGGGCTCCATCTGCACCACTGTCCCCAAAGCCATGCACAATTCCCTCTGGGACACCAGGAACATCTCCTACACAGGATGTGCTGCACAGATTTTTTTTTCCTTTTCTGTGCTGCAACAGAATATTTCCTGCTGACCATCATGTGCTATGACCGCTATGTGTCCATCTGCAAAGCCCTGCACTATGGGACCCTCCTGGGCAGCAGAGCTTGTGCCCACATGGCAGCAGCTGCCTGGGCCAGTGCCTTTCTCAATGCTCTGCTGCACACAGCCAATACATTTTCCATGCCCCTGTGCCATGGCAAAGCTCTGGGCCAGTTCTTCTGTGATATCCCACAGATCCTCAAGCTCTCCTGCTCCAATTCCCACCTCAGGGAACTTGGGCTTCTTGTGGTTACTAGCAGTTTATCATTTTGTTGTTTTGTGTTCATTGTTTTCTCCTATGAACAGATCGTCAGGGCTGTGCTGAGGATCCCTTCTGAGCAGGGACGGCACAAAGCCTTTTCAACCTGCCTCCCTCACCTGGCTGTAGTCTCTCTCTTTGTCAGCAGTGCAGAATTTGCTCAACTGAAGCCTGCCTCGATGTCCTCCCCATCCCTGGATCTGGCCCTGTCAGTTCTGCGCAATGAAATCCTGCTCAGCGTGGGCAACTGAGCCCTTGAAGGACTTAGTGTCAGGTCAAGGCTTGCTTTCCCTCCCAAAGCCTTCCCTTGGCAGCCTTGGGCAGGGGATTCATCCTCCCTCCCTCCTCCTTCCCACAGACCTGCTCGGAACCACTCTGTGGGCACTTTCCATTCTCTGTGTCCGTCCTCAAGTGCAGTGCCAACCTGGGTCAGTCCTGGCCCTGTCCTGAGCTCCCAGGAGCTCGCAGGCTGAGATGGCAATGCTCAGCCACACCAGGGCCCTGCCCCTGCCAGCAGCACCTCCAAGAACAGCAGCAGCAGCAGCAGCAGCAGCAGCTGCAGCAGCAGCAGCAGCAGAAGCAGCTGCAGTCGCCTCTCAGCTGTTGGTGCCCCTGCACTGCAGCCCCTCCCGCTGGCACCAACGTTCCCTTGTGGCCTTGGAGACAGTCCTGAATCCATCCATGGGGTCACAGAGCCATGGAATCCCAGAGTTCCAGGTTCCTGGAAGCCTGGAGTCATTGAATCCTGAGAACCACACTCAGAGGAGGAGGAGGAGGAGGAGGAGCAGCAGGAGGAGGAGGAGGAGGACGAGGACGAGGATGAAGTTGAGGAGGAGAAGGAGGAAGAAAAGCAGGAGGAAGAGAAGGAGGAGGAGGAGGAAGAGGAGGAGGAGGCCAAGGAGGACAGGAGGACAAGGACGAGGACGAGGACGAGGAGCAGGAGAAGGAGGACAAAGAGGAGGAGGGGGATGAGGAGGAAAAGGACGAGGAGGAGGACGAGGACGAGGAGGATGTGGATGAGGAGGAGGAGGACGAGGTTGAGGAGGAGGAGGAGGAGGACGAGGAGGAGGACGAGGAGGACAAAGAGGAGGAGGAGAACGAGGAGGAGGAGGAGGAGGACGAGGACGAGGAGGAGGAGGAGGAGGACGAGAAGGACGAGGAGGAGGAGATCAAGGAGGAGGAGGACGAGGAGGAGTATGAGGAGGATGAGGAGGATGAGGAGGACGAGGAGGAGGAGGAGGAGGAGCAGGAGGAGGAGGAAGAGGAGGAGGAGGAGGAGGAGGAGGAGAACAAGGAGGAGGAGGAGGACGACGAGGACAAGGAGGAGGAGGAGAAGGAAAAATAGGAGGAGGAGAAGGACAAAGAGGATGAGGACGAGGAGGACGAGGAGGAGGACGAGGAGGAGGAGGAGGAGGAGGAGGAGGAGGAAGAGCAGGACGAGGAGGAGGAGATCGAGGAGGAGGAGGACGAGGAGGAGGATGAAGAGGACGAGGAGGATGAGGAGGACGAGGACGAGGAGGAGGAGGAGGAGGAGGAGGAGGAGGAGGAGGAGGAGTAGAAGGAAGAGGAGGAGGAGGAGGAGGAGGAGGAGAAGGAGGAGGAGGAGGACAAATAGGAGGACGAGGAGGACGAGGAGGAGGACGACAACGAGGAGGAGGAGGACGATAAGGAGGAGGACGAGGATGAGGAGGAGGAGGAGGACGAGGAGGAGGAGAAGGAGGAGGAGGAGGACGAGGAGGAGGCTGAGGAGGACAGGACGATGATGACGAGGACGAGGACGTGGACGAGGAGCAGGAGGAGGAGGACAAAGAGGAGGAGGAGGACGAGGAGGAGGATGAGGACGAGTACGAGGAGGAGGAGGAGGAGGAGGAGGAGGAGGAGGAGGAGGAGGAGGAGAACAAAGAGGAGGAGGAGGACGAGGAGGAGGAGGAGGAGGAGGAGGAGGAGGAGGAGGAGGAAAAAGAGGAGGAGGAGGACGAGGAAGAGGAGGACGAGGAGGAGGACGAGGAGGACGAGGATGAGGAGGAGGAGGACAAGGAAAAGGAGGACGAGGACGAGGAGGAAGACGAGGAGGAGGCGGACGAGGAGGAGGAGGACGAGGAGGAGGAAAAGGAGGACGAGGATGAGGTGGACGAGGAGGAGGAGGAGGAGGACGAGGAAGAGGAAGAGGAGGACGAGGAGGAGGAGGAGGAGGAGGATAAAGAGGAGGAAGAGGACTAGGAGGAGGACGAGGACGAGGAGGACGAGGATGAGGAGGAGAAAAAGGAGGACGAGGACGAGGAGGAGGACGAGGAGGAGGAGGACGAGAAGGAGGAGGATGAGGAGGAGGAGGACGAGGAGGAGGAGCACGAGGAGGAGGACGAGGAGGAGGAGGACGAAGACGAGGAGGAGGAGGACGAGGAGGAGGAGGACGAGGAGGAGGAGGACGAGGAGGAGGAAAAGGAGGACGAGGACGAGGAGGAGGAGGGCGAGGAGGAGGAGGACGAGGAGGAGGAGGACGAGGAGGAAGAGGAGGAGGATGAGAACGCGGAGGAGGAGGATGAGGAGGAGGAGGACGAGGAGGAGGAGGACGAGAACGAGGAGGAGGAGGACGAGGAGGAGGAGGAGGAGGAGGAGGAGGACGAGGAGGAGGACGAGGAGGAGGAGGACGAGGAGGAGGACGAGGAGGACGAGGATGTGGAGGAGGAGGACGAGTAGGAGGAAAAGGAGGACGAGGACAAGGAGGAGGACAAGGAGGAGGAGGAGGAGGAGGAGGAGGAGGAGGATGAGGATGAGGAGGAGGAGGACGAGGAGGAGGAAAACGAGGAGGAGGAGGAGGACGAAGACGAGGAGGAGGAGGACGAGGAGGAGGAGGAGGAGGACAAAGAGGAGGAGGAGGACCAGGAGGAGGACAAAAAGGAGCAGGAGGAGGAGGACGAGGAAGAGGAGGAGGACGAGGAGGAGGAGGACGAGGAGGAGGATGAGGAGGAGGAGGACGAGGAGGAGGAGGACGAGGAGGAGGACGAGGACGAGGAGGATGAGGATGAGGAGGAGGAGGACGAGGAGGAGGAAAAGGAGGCGGAGTAGGAGGACGAGGAGGAGGACGAGGAGGAGGAGGACGAGGACGAGGAGAAGGAGGACAAGGAGGAGGAGGAGGAGGAGGAGGAGGAGGAGGATGAGGAGGAGGAGGACGAGGAGGAGGAGGAGGAGGACGAGTACGAGGAGGAGGAGGACAAAGAGGAGGAGGACGAGGAGGAGGACGAGGAGGAGGGGGAGGAAGAGGAGGAGGATGAGGAGGAGGACGAGGAGGAGGAGGACGAGGAGGAGGAGGACGAAGACGAGGAGGAGGAGGAGGACGACGACGACGAAGACGAGGAGGAGGAGGACGAGGAGGAGGATGAGGAGGACGAGGAGGACGAGGAAGAAAAGGAGGACGAGGAGGAGCAGGACGAGGACGAGGACGAGGATGAGGAGCAGGAGGAGCAGAGGGAGGAGGAGAAGGAGGACGAGGGATCGAGGAGGAGGAGGAGGCTGAAGAGGAGGAGTACGAGGAGGAGGATGAGGAGGAGGAGGAGGAGGACGAGGAGGAGGAGGACGAGGAGGAGGAGGACGAGGAGGAAGAGGAGGAGGAGGACGAGGAGGAGGATGAGGAGGAGGAGGAGGACGAGGAGGAGGAGGACGAGGAGGAGGAGGATGAGGAGGAAGAGGAGGAGGAGGACGAGGAGGAGGAGGAGGAGGACGAGGAGGAGGACGAATACGAGGAGGAGGAGGAGGAGGAGGAGGAGGAGGAGGAGGAGGAGGAGGAGGAAGAAGAGGAAGAGGACGAGGAGGAGGAGGATGAGGAGGAGGAATAGGAGGAGGAGGAAGAGGAGGAGGACGAGGAGGAGGAGGAGAAGGAGGATGAGGAGGACAAGGAGGAGGAGGACGACGACGAGGAGGAGGTGGACGAGGAGGAGGCTGAAGAGGAGGAGGAGGAGGACGAGGAGGAAGAGGAGGAAGAGGACGAGGAGGAGGAGGATGAGGAGGAGGAATAGGAGGAGGAGGAAGAGGAGGAGGACGAGGAGGAGGAGGAGAAGGAGGATGAGGAGGACAAGGAGGAGGAGGACGAATACGAGGAGGAGGAGGAGGAGGAGGAGGAGGAGGAGGACGAGGAGGAGGAGGACGAGGAGGAGGAGGAGGACGAATACGAGGAAGAGGAGGAGGAGGAGGAGGAGGAGGAGGAGGAGGACAAAGAGGCGGAGGACGAGGAGGACGAGGACGAGGAGGACGAGGACGAGGACGAGGAGGAAGATTTTGAGGAGGAAGAGGACGAGGAGGAGAATGAGGAGGACAAGGATGACGAGGAGGACGAAGACGAGGAGGAGGAAGAGGATGAGGAGGAGGAGGAGGAGGAGGAGGACGAGGAGGAGGACGAGGAGGATGCGGAGGAGGAGGACGAGGAGGAGGAGGACGAGGAAGAAGAGGAGGAGGAGGAGGAGGAGGATGAGGAGGAGGTGGAGTAATTGAAGGAGGACGTGGAGGAGGAGGACGAGGAGGAGGAGGAGGACGAGGACGAGGAGGAGGAGGACGAGGAGGAGGATGAGGACGAGGAGGACAAGGAGGAGGAGGATGAGGAGGAGGAGGACGAGGAGGGGGAGGACGAGGAGGAGGAAAAGGAGGACGAGGACGAGGAGGAGGACGAGGAGGAGGAGGACGAGGAGGAGGAGGACGAGGAGGAGGGGGAGTGTTGCCTTCAGGGGAAGGCAAGGCGACCTGGTTGCAAGGAACAGCACGGCAGCCCAGTCTCCCCTGGGCCACTCGGGCTAACAACACGCGCTGGACACCAATCTGGTGGACGGTCGAAAGCGTTTATTATCTTATCTCATGGGTTTAAATAGTCTTGGGGGACTCTGCTACGTCAGGGGGGGTTGGTAGGGTCTCTAGGGTTAGTCAGGAGTGGAAAACTACTGGGTTAGGTGTGGTTACATTCTTTGGGGTAATGGATAACATGTTGCAGGGTGAGAGGGGGAAGGGGTCTTTCTTTCCGTCACATCCCGAAATCTTCCGTTCGCCTGTCCCTATCTACTACATCTCCCCCCTCCTTTTCATAAGTAACATGAGGTAGTCGTAGATATAGGCACTGGAGTGAGGCACAAACTTGTAACTTGGTAAGGAAAAAAGGGTTTTTGGTAAACCTGAGTAAATCTCGCAAGGTGAGTTTTGAAGGCTTTTGCAGCTGACTGTATTCGCAGTTTTTGGTTTACAGCATTTGTTGCTGGCCTACAAACAGAATGTTTGCCCGTTCTAGACGGGCCTGAACAAATGAGACTAGCTTGTTCAGCAGGCATGGTCCTATGGTAACAGCTAAAAGCAGTATTGCCAGTGGACCTACCAGGGCAGAAATTAAAGTGGTGAGCCAAGGTGATTGATTGAACCAGGATTCGAACCAGCTCTGCTGGGTTTCCTTGTCTCTCTTTCTCTGAGCCAGTCTATCTCGGAGTTCTGCCATGGAGTCTTTAACGACTCCCGTATGATCTGCATAAAAGCAGCATTCCCCTTTCAAAGCTGCACACAGCCCTCCTTGTTGCATGAACAAGAGGTCCAGTCCTCGCCTATTCTGTAAAACTACTTCTGAAAGCGAAGAGACTGATTTTTCTAGATAGGAGATGGATTTCTCGATCCTCTGCAGGTCTTCATCGATGGTCATTTGCAGCTGAGAGAGTCCGTGCTGTTGGGTTGTGATGGCTGAGACACCTGTGGCTGTACCAGCTGCTCCCAGGCCGAGCAGCATTGCGATAGTTATACCTGTGATTATTTCTCTTTTGTGGAGTCTGTCAGGTTCTTCGAAAAGGTGGTACACTTCTTCATCTGAGTGGTACAGGACCCTAGGAACAATCAGAACTTGGACACAGAAGTCAATAGAGTCATTAAATTTGGCAAGGAACACACAAGGACTCACTCCGGATCGCTGGCAAACCCACATCCCAGATGCGGATGGGACCACTCATTTATTGGTCTTTCTGTTGGGCTTGACAACTTTAGTGCAGAAGTTGCCTTTCTGCTTTGCTAAAGTTGCATTATCAAAACATTTGCCTTGTCCTGTGATTTGACTCAGGGTGATTCCTCTGCGGGGAGTGTCCCATCTGCACTGGTGGGGGGCACTGGCTGTGGAGTAACTGAAGGGGGTGTCTAAAGCAATGCCTTCGTAGAAAGGGGGTTTAACATCATAACAAAGCCAACAGGAGTTAGTCAGGTTCGGTTTGGTTTTGTTTAGGGTTAGAAAGGTAGCTTCTAGCATACAAACACAGGGGTGTTCCACAGGCTGGTGGAGGGTTCTATGTGACCCTTTTGCAGCTCGAGGTCGACCAGTTCCAGCAAGGCTGCCATTCGAGGCTTTGACAGGGGCCACTGCTCAACCCATACGGGGTCTGGTGATTTTTAAGTCCGGGACGGCCCTCTCACTCTGTTCACTGGGGGGACTTCTTTGCATTGCCAGTGTCGGGGCCACAGTGCTTGGGGAAAAATCGAGCAGTCTGCTCCTGTGTCTGCCCAAAACTGAAGCCCTATGACATGGGGGTCCTGACTGCCATAAAGGCGGCACGTCCCCCACACCTTCGGTGGCTCCTTCCCTATTTTCATGGCCAGGGCCACCCAGGGGTCCCGTTCTGGGGCGTCCCCTGCTGACCCTGCGGCACGGGCGCTGCTTGCGGCGGTAGTGGGTACGAAGGTACTGCAGGCTGTGTTGCGAAATTCGCTGGCGAGGGTACCAAGCTGGCTGCCTCCTGTGTGGGTATGGGGTATAAGGGCGCCCCGTCCCACTGGGGGTTGGCATAGATGGGCTGCCTTGCATTCGCAGCGGGAGGAGGCTGGGTGCAGCCTGCACGCCCCCTCCCTCTCCCGTTTCCCTGGGGCCGGGACCTGCATTCCTTGGCTAGATGTCCTTTCCTCCCGCAGCTCCAACAGGCTCCTCTCGGGCGTGCTTGGGGTGGAGGCGCTGCGGCGGGCTGCCGTGCCGGCTGGGGACAGCTCACCGCGATGTGACCTGCCTCACCACACTTGAAACACGCCATGGCACTGGTCAGGGTGTGGACGGCTGCCTGAATGGGTGTCAGGTGTTCTTCCCTCACTACATGTCTGATCATGTCAGCCAGGCTGGCTCCGGCTGGCAGGGAACGTAAGATATCTTTGGTGACAGAGTTGCACTGCTGGCGCAAGCAGTCAGATACCACGGGGCCCTTTGCCTCTGCC